>NW_028175208.1:0-82406 GCF_965226575.1 Pagrus pagrus | reverse complement strand
AGTCCTGTTTCACTCTCCCAAGTGCGGCTGGGTGGAAGGAAAGATGTAAAGTCGCCCACTAAAGCTACTTGGCATAGTGACACTCGAAAACAGGAATCGTCTCATAAGGAAAGGCTATATAGAGAGGATTACACGACCCATCAGACTGAGCCTTCTTTTGGGGGTTCCGATTTGGAATCAGACTTTGGTGATGATGGACCACAGAATAGATCTCAACCTAGTCCGGGATTAAGCATCTTAGACACAGACTCTGAAAATGTTACCATGTAAGTGAGATCATCATCATCATCATCATCATCATCATCATCATCGCCATCATTGCCATCACTGCCACCATGTCTTCTTCCCAGGTGAAAAGGAAACGCTCTGTATCTGGACCCCAAAGTGTTTGTATGATACGATATTTAGAGGGTCTAGCAAACAGTGTGTGTGTGTCACAGCTACAAGAGCCTTGTTCATCTTCTATATTACTGTCATCTAAGTATTCCAATCCAGACAAAGTAGATGATACGAAGGGCAAACCGCTCAATACTCTGGACAGGTATTTTTTCAAGAAGAGTTAACCTTGTTGCTTGATAGCAATGAGAAAATTGCCACCTACAAAACCAATGTTGTATGTACCCATTGTAATAGAAAAGATGTAAAACACGTTATACGTGTCTGCTTCTTGTGTATAATAAAATGTAATCCTTGTGAAATAACGACTGGTACAATGTCATTTGTTGCACACAGTTTTCTTTATTACCACAGCACACAGAGTGTGTAGTTTCAATGTGAGGTGATTTGTTTGCAGTACATCAGCATGTAAGCTACACCATTTAATGATCCTGCTTCATATGTTGTCTTGACATCCTCCCAAGAGCACAACTTTACTAGAGAATCATCTGCAAGATACCACTTGTCATGACATCGCACGTAAGCTGTGTAATGTCCACAGTGTTGTGTACCACGGTGAGCTATAACTGCGTACAATTCATATAGAGCATCATCGACACTCTGTGGTTCAGCGCCTCCTTTTATGTATTTCAAATCCAATGTCTCTGGGAAAGCGAAGCGTTTCTCTGTCTTGACAATGTGAGCGGTACCGCTGCCAATGTTTATAACCCGTGCTATGGTCATACACACAACGGGGGGTAATGATAAAACCTTGCTCGTGATTTCACACTGAGTCCTTATGTCATCTAAGTATTCCAATCCAGACAAAGTAGATGATACGAAGGGCAAACCGCTCAATACTCTGGACAGGTATTTTTTCAAGAAGAGTTAACCTTGTTGCTTGATAGCAATGAGACAATTGCCACCTACAAAACCAATGTTGTATGTACCCATTGTAATAGAAAAGATGTTAAACACGTTATACTGTCTGCTTCTTGTGTATAATAAAATGTAGTCCTTGTGAAATAACGACTGGTACAATGTCATTTGTTGCACACAGTTTTCTTTATTACCACAGCATACAGAGTGTGTAGTTTCAATGTGAGGTGATTTGTTTGCAGTACATCAGCATGTAAGCTACACCATTTAATGATCCTGCTTCATATGTTGTCTTGACATCCTCCCAAGAGCACAACTTTACTAGAGAATCATCTACAAGATACCACTTGTCATGACATCGCACGTAAGCTGTGTAATGTCCACAGTGTTGTGTACCACGGTGAGCTATAACTGCGTACAATTCATATAGAGCATCATCGACACTCTGTGGTTCAGCGCCTCCTTTTATGTATTTCAAATCCAATGTCTCTGGGAAAGCGAAGCGTTTCTCTGTCTTGACAATGTGAGCGGTACCGCTGCCAATGTTTATAACCCGTGCTATGGTCATACACACAACGGGGGGTAATGATAAAAACTTGCTCGTGATTTCACACTGAGTCCTTATGTGACATGTTGTACAATAATAACTGTTGCAAATAGCCAAAGTGTTGTCAGAGTATTTCCGGACGTACTCCTGCAGCTCGTTGGGAAAATTGTCTTGCATCAACATGGGAATCGTGTTTATGACACTGCGTGTAGACTTGGCTGTGTTACAGTTGAGGCAGCGCACACGCTCTTCCTTCACAATGTCCCACAGTTGTCCAATCGCGATAGCTGGTTCACCACCGTCGTCGACTATGGCACCGAGGATGCACTTGAAGGCGAGCTCTGAGTCCTCCTGAAAGTCGAAAGACACTCTGCAATGTGAGCTGAGTGAGCTTATGAGAAAGCTCGTGTCACATGGCGAACGATTGTCTTTGGTCATCTCGTAGATGAGACACATGAGCCTCCCTGTCACCGTACCAGAAGCCTGGTAATCATGCTCCCCGAGTTGCAGGATGTAATCCCGTACTTGGCGCGTCCCGTACAAGCACTGGAGAACGCTGTTGAGGTTACAATTGTAACCATAGTTTTCCAAGCCACGCATGATTGAAGACTTCAAGTGGAGCCAGCAGGCTTGGTGAACTACACAAATGATAGTAATAGGAATAATAAGAATAATAAATAATAACAATAACATACATACATACATACATACATACATACACAACGATATTTCCGTATAACTAATCACACAATTTGTGTAGGTTATGTTTGTCTTGTTTTTTGTCTTGTTTTTACTCACTTAGTACTCTGTCACGCTGAACATCTTCATACTATGGAATAGCTCTCTGAGAGAACCCACCCCTCCATGTGGTTTCAGGATAACCATTAGGATTGTCAGTCTGTACAAATCCACAGTGAACTCCTCCACAGGTCCCTTCCTTCTTAACTTTGTAAACATTATGACAGGGCTCCACCTGGAGCCTGTCTCCGAAACCGCGTCATGTGTGAAACAGTTACCATTGTATTGGCATAACCTTGACCGGTTCAGTTGAAGTTGATCTATGCTGGGAACCCCAGAGAGTGCTGAGATGTTGAGTGTCACCATTGTTAGACCCTGTGTACAGTCCAGTGCCGTCACTTCCAATCTCGATGATCCAAATATCCTGACTCTCATCCTAAGCACTATATTCCTGACCAGTGTATTCAGCTTTGTATTACCCACACCGTTTTCTGTCATTTGGTTGCCTCTGAAAGGCGTGGGAGTTCCGTACACCAGCATTTTGGCACTGCTCCTGTGGTGAGCTTCTTCTTCGTCACCCCTGTGTGTCAGCCAGTTGGGTATGTCAGACGAATAATCTTTGAATGTGAAGACATTACCCTGAAGGGTCGTCATGTGCGGAACGGTCCTTTCGCCGGCTTGTAGGTTTCTCAACCATCCAATGCAATTGTTCAGCACAGCATCCAATGTGTGTGCCGTGGAGCTCATTCCGTGCAACCATCTGTACAGTTCCGAGTCGGGTGAATGTTTCGCCACCAAAGCAGCACAGAGACTAACTAACTTCTCACAATGTCCACCAAACATCGAGGACTTGGGCTTGTTGAAGTTCCTGCTGAGATAGGGGACAATGTTAATCATCACGGCTCCTCCTTTACCAATCAAGATGTCGTTCCATTCTGTCAGGTGTGTGGGTAACAGTCTCGTGTCTAATGCAAGCTTCAGTGTGAGAAACACTTGCAATAGGAATGCATAAACCGAGTTGGGTGAGTCTGACACATTCCAGTGTAACACTTGCTTGGCCTCTTCGAAGAACTGCACGTACTGGAAGACGAAAATGCCGTTGCACCTACAGCACTTGCACAATCCGTCTCGGGGACCGGCGAATATCAGAGGGTGATCTCGAGTCATGTCCTGTGACAGGATGATTACTTGGTCCTTGAAACGCGCTATCTCTGTCTCACTGTGGCTCTTGAGAATAGCCATGCACGTGTCCATTTCTCCCTCAATCGACTTGACTCGCAAAAGCACCCTACCACGGGGCTCTTGTTCTTGTTCTTGTTCTTGTTCTAATCTTTCCACCGCCGTGACTGTCACGACATTGCTGTGTGGTGTATCTTCAGCTGTGTTATTATTATCATGTCCTTGGCGTGGTGCATCTCTCAACAAGATGTTTCCTTGTTGAGCTTGATCAGGCCTGTTGTCTTCATCAACAAATCCCACTTGATTGACTGTTTGTGCTGCTGCTGCTGCTGCTGCTGCTGCTGCATCTAGAGGAGTCTTGAACACTGACTTGTTGTAGAATTGTAGCACTCCATCCACAATACTGTCTACTTCAGCACTGTCCACGTTTAGTGTCTCAACTAGCGATTCGCCGCTGTGTTCTTGTGGCGTTGATGTATCATCATCAGAGCTCATGGTGATGACACGATTCTCACTGCCGATGTGACTGTGACTCTCGGGTCCTAATTGAGCGGTGGAAGTGTTCAGGTTGTCGCTCACCAAAGTTCTATTAGAGTCATTGTCACCGCTACTGAGCATTTGTTGATCACCCACATTGCTGGAGTGCAAGTGCAACACGGCCTTTATGTCGTCCCAAGTCTGTTCATGGGCCAAATCAGGTGGGGAGACCGTCGACACGTTCTCCGCAGTGTTCATCGCACTTTCACGTGCCTGTGAGTTGGGGTGTCGAACAGGCAGCTGCTCATCTTCCACCAACTCTGCTCGCACCTCGATGGCGGTTGTACCGGTGGCAGCTGTGGCGGCGACTGAGGTGGTTGTGGAGGTTGCCGTAGCGGTGGCGGCGGCGGCGGCTTTAGGAGGACCTTGTCTTTGTCGACAGTCGACCCTCGTCGGACCCTCTGGAACTGTCTTCGTCTTCAAGCGCCTGGCATCCACAACATGGACGCGGTTGTCACTAGCCTTGCGTTTCTTGTTCTTTTTATATCTGCCCTTGTACACAGCTTCGAGCTCTTTGACCTTATTCGAGTACCACCCGTAAGGCTGGATGAGATCGGGTGCCAACTTTATAAAGTCTATCCCGTAGTACTTTTTTACATCAGACTTGATTACCGTCGTGTAGTGAGATCCTGTGAGTTCATCTGGGACACAGTCGTCACCTACTATGATGTCGGTAGGCTTATACTCCCCTAGCTGTACGGAGAACGGTATCTTATTGGCGGGTACCTGAGCATCGCTGATGTCCTCACTCAGACACCGGTATCGATCGAGTTTCAGCAGTTCGGAAGGAGACCACCTCTCTTGAGGGAACAGTGTGATGCACAGTGCTCCCATAGCGATGAAATCTTTGTCCACTTTGCCATTATAGTCCAGTCTACTAAGGCTGGCCAGTATCATTTCCACTGTAGGCCTTTGGTCTTTGTGTTTCGTGTAAAGTGCACGAGCGTCGATTGCCTGCATGTACTGGAGGTTGAAGGTTTCAATGTTGTCGGGGCTGTAAACACCGACCAAGTTGGCTAAATTTGCGGCGTATGTCTTCTTACAATAACCCTGACCACCGGGCGCCTTGTATTGTATCATGGGCACTTGGCTGTACAGCTCCCACATCACGCAGTACCAGCTGAAGATGTCGCTCCCCAGGGCTGCGTTCAGGCACCACAACACTTCGGGAGCCATGTTAGTGCGGTTGCCCCTCGGTTGATCTGGGGTAGAAAAGTTGCACGATGTACCAAAGTCACTGATCTTAAAGGAGAAGGGCATGGGTTTTCTATCTGGTTGGTGACAAACCAAGACGTTCCTATACGTGAAGTCCCTGTGTTGGATAGCTCTCGATCTCAAGTAATCCAGACCTCGGAGGGTGTCTAGTTCGACAGCTGGTACAATAGAGAAGCTGGTTTTGATGAGCCATATGAATTCATGCAGTGAATACATGGCTCGTTCCATAAGGAGCACAGCTCTGCCTCCCAACTGGTAGGCAGGAATTTCGCACCAAAAGCCTCCAAAGGTTCGTAGTATGTTTGGGTGATTCATGGAAACACCTATCATGACCTCTTCCACCTGAGAGGCAATATGTGCGTAGCGATTGAATTCATCATCTACAAAAGGGATGCTCCAGTTCACCATTTCTGGAAACAGGTTGGTTTTTGCAACTAGGGCGCTGTTAATCGGAACAGTCACTCCGAATCCTCCTCGACCCAGCACCTTGTTTGGTGTGGTTATCAGTTTTTCTATGTCAAAGTTACATGAAATCGAAGAGTCCAGGGGTATCTTCTTTAAGCCCGAGTAGATGCTCCACGGGTCGGCCTCTCTGGTAGGACTTAGCGGTATATACATTCGACCAAAGGCGTCGATGGTCACCTTGGGCATTCTAGGTTCCGTTGTCTCGTATTTCTCGGGTAAGAAGCCGTCTAACACTGGTCGTGTCTGCTGATCCTTTGCTTTGTTGTGCTGTTGGTTCTGCTGCTGCTGATGATGGTGGTGGTGTCGTTGACGATGTTGTTGATGAAGTGCAAATGTTGGGAATAGGGAATTTTGGAGGCTAGTGAGCATTTTCTGAAACTCCTTCAAGATCATGCTCGATTCGCGAGAGTAAGGTGCTTGTGCACCACATGTTATCACCATGAAGAGTATGATAGAATCGTAGCTAGTAGCAGTAGTAGTCTGTCGTTTCACGTATACCACCAAACGTGTTTTTCCTTGGAGCTGAGGGTTTTCGGAGATATTCATCACTCCTACGTCCCTGAGATCAGACGTGTGGATAAACCTGTTGATTACCTTAACAGTGTCCTCATTGTGCGTGACATCAAAGTTGTCACTTCCTCCGAGCCACCTCAGTACACCACGAACATCGTCGTACCTCAAGGTCTTAACGTGATACAAATTGTGACGCTCTACCAAGGATAGCAATCGCTCAACAGTGCTCCTATTGTACTTTGACGACGCCATCTTGGACCCTGTCTTACTATTGTACCTGCGACACATCTGTGGGTAATAAATAGGAGATGAACAGTTTGGTTCGTAGGGACATGGTGTTCTCTGAACACGCGTCTGTGTCACTCTTTGAGTGCCTGATAGTGACAGGTGCTCCGGCTACGGGGTTGCTGCAAGATGCGTTCAGATGTGAAAGCACGCTCCAGATGACCCTGCAGCTCTTGCGAGATATGTGGCAGAGAGCCGATAGGTTGTACATACCCAGAGCCGATCTTGAGTGTCTCCACCGGATGGAATGTATTAGCACGATGTCTCACGAAATGTCTATCCCCAGTCAGATAGCGTTGGAGCCCCGCAAACTCTCCAGATACTACATATATCTATTGTTCCGTTACTGCATGAGCTCTGCTGGTCTTAAGGTGTACCAGTGGGGTAACAAATCCAATCGCATCCTCTCCTCTCAGTGGAAACCAGAGACGCACACGGGTCACTTAGTGGATGTCCCTGTGAGCTGGCTCGAGTCTCAAGTGTGCACCAACTGTCCTTCAGCTCCACCTCTCCCTGAAATCAACAACAGCGTCAGCAAGCCTCCACCATATGACCGTCCTCAACAGTTCACTCAGCCTCGACTCCATCAGCATCCAGGACGAAATTTGCCTCAGCAGCTACCTGTACAACATTTGCAGTATCAGCAGCAGTCACAGCCACAGCCACAGCCACAGCAGCAGCAGCAGCAGCAGTCACAGCCACAGCCACAGCAGCAGCAGCGGCAGTCACAGCCACAGCCACAGCAGCAGCAGCAGCAGCAGCAGCAGTCACAGCCACAGCAGCAGCAACCTCAACCTCTGTATCAGCTGTGTCCACCACAACAGCTGCGCCCTCTGCAGATTCGACAGTATCACCAAGACATGGACACCAAGCAGGATCAACGGCTTTCTAACAGCAAAAAGTTGTACTCAGACCCGACTGAGCATCAATTGAGGTCATCCCACACCAAACCCGACATGGGAGCTAGAGCAAAGCAGCTGTTTCGTGAAGGCTGTTACAATTCCGGTCTTGAGAGTGGGGATGACGATTGAAAGGCTGGTGTAAAACAATGGTTATATGACACTCTCCTCACACACACACACACACACACACACACACACACACACACACTCCTCTCACATAAAGGAGGAAGCTACATAAGAACACTAACATAAGTGAAACTGTGCACACCAGAGAGAGACAGAGACAGAGAGAGATTTATCAACATTCACAGGAACATAACTGTGCTGGGAAATCGCAGTCTAAGGACTCATGAAGAGACAAAAGTACCATTATGGGATGTTACCTAACTACATGCGCAGTAAAGACATGACATGTGGGTTGTGCTTGGAGGTGGTGTATAAAAAGAAAAAACCCGAAGATCGTAAATTTGGTATCTTACCCAACTGTAACCACTGTTATTGCCTGGGTTGCAGCAGCGCATGGAAGAAAGTGTCACCTTCAAGCGGTATATCTTGCCCTTTCTGCCGAACTGTGTCCTCCTTCTATATCCCGAGTCTTTACTGGATCGAGGATAACGACGGGAAGCAGCAACTGATCAAGACATTCAAGGATGACAAGGCGAGTTTACCATGTCGATACGGTGAAACTTGTCGCTTAGGCTCACGATGCTTCTACAAGCATGACAAACGTACAGATGACGTCTATCAACCCACGATGAGACAAAAGTACCGCGATGGGATGTCACCTAACTACCTGCGCAGTAAAGACATGGCATGTGGGTTGTGCTTGGAGGTGGTGTATAAAAAGAAAAAACCCGAAGATCGTAAATTTGGTATCTTACCCAACTGTAACCACTGTTATTGCCTGGGTTGCAGCAGCGCATGGAAGAAAGTGTCACCTTCAAGCGGTATATCTTGCCCTTTCTGCCGAACTGTGTCCTCCTTCTATATCCCCAGTCTTTACTGGATCGAGGATAACGACGGGAAGCAGCAACTGATCAAGACATTCAAGGATGACAAGGCGAGTTTACCATGTCGATACGGTGAAACTTGTCGCTTAGGCTCACAATGCTTCTACAAGCATGACAAACGTACAGATGGTGTCTATCAACCTCAGACCACGATGTCCCGGCTGGTGAACACAGAGCCATCCCCGTCAACGGGAGCTCAACATCGGTCCGTGTCACCTTGGCCGTTGAATTTTGCACAAGCAGTCAAGTCAACGGGCGCTAAGACGCAGACTGTTAGGCCGCCTCCAGACCTGAACGTTACACAGCCATCCCAGTCAACGGCAGCTCAGCCGCGGACTAGTAGGCCGCCCCCAGGCCTGAATGTCACAGAGTTGTCGGCCGTGGAAGATGAGGCCACGTTGACTTTCGACCTGCCCGAGATGCTACTTTCATTGCTTGCTGAGGATAGTTGATATGATGGTCAGACTGAAGGACTGCTTTTTCGTTGCTATAGCTATGCTCAACTACTAAATCAAACGGTCATTGGTGGACACAGGTTTAATCAAGACGTTACAGTCCTCCACTTCCTGGATATGAGTTCTGATCACCAGTGTGAAGACTCACTCACGTCTGCACAGCCTGCACAGTTTGTTGGACAACTAAACTTTGACATTTCCTGATTATCATTGGCATCAATGTTGTAGTGTACAACAGGACAACGTCCATTGTGTACATCAGTGAATGTGGTGGCTGTGAAAAGACTGTGTGTGTGTGTGTGTGTGTGTGTGTGTGTGTTTGTGTATACTCATGTTGGACTTGTAAAGCTTTTTGTTCTTGTGAAAATAAAAATGGTTTTAATTCACTATCCCAGTGTTGTTGTCGTCGTTGTCACTGTTGTTATAATTATTACACCGTGAGTCAAAATGCCATGTAGGAGTGAAACCCAACCTTACATACCAAGTGTTCGAATAAAGAAAAGCAAGTACAAGATGAGAATGACCATTCAGATAAAGTTTATTGTACACAAGCTTAAATCACATTGACTGTCCTACACTGGGACAGCAACAAGTATTGTTGACATGTGAATGATTAAAACATGGGTATTGACATCATCAAGATAGATTCGATCTGTTATGTAAGCTGTAGTACACAGCATCACATTCGGTTTGCATTCAGTCAATGAGCTGTGACTCCTCGCAGTTAAAGCGCACCACACCATCGTGCACAACGAAGCCGTACTCAGGTCCGGGTTTAGGTCTCTTCAGGTTCCACAATTCGCAGACGTATTTCATGGTCTTGAACATTAATCCACAAGTAGACTCTGTCCAGTGCTTGGATTGGGTTTTCGCGGGGACATTTGTGAAAGTGGCCAGTCTCTTACCCATGTTGTAATAGTCCCGAGAGGAAGCTCCGTTGACATCCCAGAGTAAGCTCTCCAACTTTTGGCACCAGGAGGAAAAGGACTTGTAGTTGGTTACAGCTCCGGTCATCAATCTCTTAATCCCCAGTCCCATCGGAACTATGTTATAGTCAGTCCCACACAACGCCATGAAGATCAACTTTTCCATGCGCGCTCTGTCGTCTTGGAATCTTTTCACGCGCACAAAAAAGCACCGCCCTGCCTGGATCAACTTTAAGAAACGACCGTGGCTATCCTTTGGTACCATCCCGTACATGTAAGCTTTACTCATCTGCTTGAGGTTATTCAGTAGCCTTTTCTGTTCCTTCTTCGGATCCACCTCGTGTGAAACATCGGCTACATCAGGGACCTTGGGTTCCTCTAGACAGGACATTTTTCTTTTATCACCAGTAGACGGAGGACTTTTCACCAGCTCGCAGCCCGACGGCGGAGTCTTGCCGGATGCAGGGCACAGTGTTTCAAAAATGTACGAGACTGTCTTTGCACTGGAGCCTTGATTTACATCAAACGCCAAATCGTCTAATCTTTCCCTGGCGTTCGACTCAAAGAATACAGAAAGAAACGAACAGTACAGCGATCCCCTGATCCCGGCTAGGTACAGGTACCTAGCTACTTTTTCCTTAAGGTTACATTTGGCGGTGTCATACTCGTCCAAAATGGCCTCGAATGCATTGTGCTGTTTCCGAGCTCGAGGTAGCAAGCGGTCATCATCGCCATCATTGCCATCATCATCATCATCATCATCATCATCATCACCGTCATCTGCAGCAGCGATGTCGCATAGGACTCTGAACCTATCGATTGATGTCATTTCCATGAACGGTGGCTCGGAAGGGTGGTTGTTTGGAATGTCAAACAGCAGCTCGCCGAAGGATGACATGTGCATGCTTAGATCCTTGTGGTAGCTCTTGTTGTCCATCCTCAAAGTAATACCCTCTCGACCGCAAGCTGTTAGCACAGCCAAGACGTCCGAGTCTCCCGTGCACACGGTCACGTTACCCGTCAGAACGTTGGCCAACTCCACAAGCAGCGTATCAGCTTCTGTGCTTGTACACCGGAGACAGGCTTCTCGTAATATAGAAACCTGTGTTGTCTGGGGGTCTGCGAAGGTTGCGATGAAAACACCCGAAAGGCCCTCGGGTCTGTTTATTGATGAGTCTACGTAACCGGGGTCTACGTTAGATGGGTCACACTCGGGACCTTTCGGATCTTCGAGTGTGCTCGCGGACAAGCTGCTTTCCCCGCAAGCCTGGCGCTCCACGTATTTCTGGTGGAATGACACCAGGTTATCAACCGAGGTTCCAGGCTCGTCCGTCAACAGGTCTTCCTTTGCACCGGTTACGAGGAACAATTTGTTCTCCATACCCATGTCGGCCAACAGCTTCATCATGGCGTATTCTATGGCACACAGGTTACTCTTACAGAACTCAATGTGAGGTGCGATGGGGCTGTTTAGTCTCATTTCCCTCACGGCTGGCTTATGAGCCCTCGCGCCATCTTTTACGAGCACTACGTAGTGACTGTTTTGGGTTTCTGACGCGTAATCATTCGCCAGCCTTGTGGCCATGTTGAATATGGACTTCTGCGAATCGCCCTCGACGTAGTCAATTTCCTTGACCCTGTAGATTACCATGAGATGGTCTATCAGAGTCCAATCCTGTAGTTGCTGCGATCCCTCGATCAATTCGAACGGCGCGAGGTGAGGGTTTGCGAGCATTGCATGGAAAGCTTTGTGTCTCAACCCCATTTTGGTTGTAGAAAAATAGAAAGTCAAATCGACTAAGAGACAAAACCAAATTGGTCTATGACTAAATGTATTACGTCTAAGGTGTACAGAGAGGTGCACCACTGATTGAATTTATCCTTTTCCCCCATGAAAACCCTGTTATTTAAAAGGCACGGGTTGGATGTCCCATCATTACACTAACTTTATTTTGTTTGTTTTTTTGTTCTTTTTTGGGAGGGTGGTGGTGGTGGTGATAATGTGCTAGGTCGATAACAATATTCACCATGCTGACTGTTGTCATCCTTGTGTATGATTTCAACAACACGGTCAGCTACATCTACGGTCGTTGACACATCTACAGTCTTCCTCTTGCTTTTTTCCCGGTTGAACAGCATGTTCCTATAACATAAATCACTGTGGTCTAACCAGGAGCCTGTTCTCGTCATCGTCCTCCTCCTCTTCCTCGCTGTCGAGGTATGCCGCTGAGTCTCAACTCTCATGTTCACACACATTGGAGTCAGACAGTTAAGCACCTGGGGACAAAAACTGTTCAGCCACGGGAACCTGGCGCGTATACTCTTAGAAATCGTTGGCCTCAAACAACTTTGTATGGTGACCCGATTAGTCCCCGGTCTGATTATCACCAGGTACGCGGCAGACCTCTCCGCCATGCTGGGGTACGTGAGCGAGAACATCACCCATGTTAGCCACAGCTGTGTGTTGTATCGCCACAAGGTGGACTTGTCTAATGTATCACTGTTCCTGGTCTTGAGCTCCAGCAGCGCTATGTTACCCTTTACAGTGTCATGGGCCACTAGGTCAACTTCAGTGTAGCAGCCCAATGTGTCACAGATGGACGCGCAGCCTTTTGTGCAACCATTGTGGTACGTGTAATCACCAGGCACGCTGCACCTGTCGGGTGTGGGCACGCCGGCAACCTTGAGACCTGCGCAGATTGGAGTTAGACGTAGAGCAGCGAGCTGCGTGAGAATGAGACGAGACACGGGGCCTACGTTAGCTACCGTCTTCTTACCATTGAAAACGTCTTTACACTGAGCGTCTACTTTGACACCTATGCCAGTGGACATACGAGTCTTGTTCCATAGACGTCTGCAGGCTGCCGGAGTCAGGCTTTTAGTCTTGAACAGTTTCAGCAGAGCTTCTTTTAACGCAGCCTCCTTGGACTCAGGCGCATTCAGGTTTCTCACGTGCACAGACACCCACTCGAGTGAGCTCTCCGGATTATCGTTCAGGTCCTTGACGACCCTCGTGAACAGGTCCATGCTTATCATGTTGTGACCCGATGAGCGCTTTCTGCGGCACATGATAGAGTCTAGATTTTTTGTAATACCCTGAACTTTGTACCAACGGTGGTCAGCTGTAGACTTTGCGTACAGGGCACCGCTTCGGCTCTGGAACTCAATCACCGGGTCTCGAAGCTTCATTGTATTAAATGTCCTAGGTCGCTGAGATAACCGTAACCCCGATAGAAGAACAAGGACCCTTGAGTTGACCTCCAGTGGTGTCTTAAACTTGAATTAAGTAAGCCAAAAATAAAACATAACAACAGAAAGACACAAAGGGTGAGGGTGGAGAGAGACAGACAGACAGAGAGAGACAGACAGAGAGACAGACAGAGAGAGACTGATAACTACGTATTAGTCACTCTGATGAATCGCAAGAAATTGAACCTGGGAGGCTTTGAGTCTCTGATAGCCACTGGCAACAATATGTTTAACGGCAGAATGTCAGCCATCTCTAGCAGTGCCATCATGAGCACAGCTCGTTTCAGAGGCAAGCTGGGAGCTGCCATCTCTGTCATCACCTCTCTCATCGTGGGGTTTTTGACCATACCCAACAACATCCTATACTTCATTGGCAATGAGCACAAGACAAGGACCAAAAAGCCGGGTGACCACGACTACGCTTACATCCACGCAGGGATAGCGCTCATTACAATTGGATGTCTAGCCATGGTTGTAAGCATAGTGCTGAGCTACTTTGCTGCGAAGAGCAAAAGGAAAATGGAATTTGAGGACACTCGTGGTCCGGAGTCTACCAAGAGCACCAAGACCGTACTAGCGTGCTTAATCATGATGAACATTGAGCTGTTCATGGCCGTGATCACAGGCTGCATGGAGTTACTGTACCAACCTCTGATCGACGATGCCCAGAGATTACATAACATGGAATGTGCCATTGCCGTGTTCAACATCATAATCTACATCATGTACGTGGTGACTATGGTACTGACTTCGAGTGTCCTAAAGGAAAAACACCAAAGAGTCACAGTTGATGCCCAGAGAGATACTGCGGATGGAGTGGCTGGTCGAGACTACATGAGCAGAAGCAACACATACTTACAATCTAGCTACATGTAGGACCACAAGCATGGTGGTGTTTGTCTTCGTAGTCAGGACTTCATCATGTCCCACAGAAGACAATAGACTGAGAAGTTAAGAGAGATGTGTATAGGCTACTACTAAACTCACGATATACCCTGGCTCTCTATATTGTTATTATTATTATTATTATTATTATTATCATTATTATTATCATTATTATTATTGTATTATTATTGTATTATTGTATCGTATATCATCATCCTCATCATCATGCGATGTAGACAGAACTGGATGATAACATCTTTGTGTTGGGATTGCAACAAGTGTGTTCCTGTCATTGAATGTAAAGTTTCCAATAAATGATGACAATAACCCATATCAAGGTGTCTTTATTAACACATGTACAATACTACTAGAGCAGAAAAGGAGTCTATGTCAAACACTGTCACAAACAGGAAAGGGGAACGGAAACATCTGCTGGATAGCGTGACGTCAGCACACTGTCCATTCTGACAAAGTAGAGTTTCCACTACAACATATAAGGTGCACCACTGTTACCAAGCAGATTGACACAGCTCTTCATCTACGTAACGGTGAATACGTGACAATGCCAAAGCGTCGAAACCAGACAAGAAATAACAAAAGGAAACAACGAAAACATGAAAAGAAGACAAAGAATAAGAGAAAGAACCACAAACGACAACAGAAACAACAACAACAACAACAACAACAACAACAACAAACACGACAACACAGTGTACATTTCAGCTGCCCTCTTGTGACCCGAGTGGAATCAGTGTCCATGGACAGCGACTTCAAGTCGGCCCGCTTTGGTACTTGGCATTTAGACGGGCTAAGGGAAAGATACTCTTTTGGAGAGGATGCAGAGTCAGCAAAATCTACATGTCTTGAAGAGGACAGCTCAGAGCTCCAAATGGAAATGGAGGATGTGGAGTCCGCAAAATCTACATGTGTTGAAGAGGACAGCTCCAAGTTCGAAATTGAAATGGAGGATGTGGAGTCCGCAAAATCTCCTCGTTAATCTCCTCACATCAACAACTACTTGCTTAAAAAAATCTCAAACATCGGAAGACTGCATCGATGTAAAGCCATTTGACAACCCTACGTCCCTCTGAAAAACTTGTCCAAAAAAACCCAAGATGACCACTCCACCTACCCCAACCCAGTCAGTATGGTTCAACTGCCTCCATTTGAAGAACAGGAAGTTGACATCTTACGAAATGGAAAGATTGAAGCGTGTCAACGTGCAATTTGTGGCAGAGGAACATGATGTGTTCATAGGACCCAAGGAGAGTCCCCTCACTAGACCCATGTACGTGACGTCTACACACTATCACCATCTCGATGCATTATTAGCCATGCTTGTGTGCTACATCGACCCGAGTGTGAAAAACTTAAACGGTTATCCCGTGAGACACGTGCAACACCCAGATGCGCAGTGAAATCATTCATGTCATGAGTGACTAGAGAGGAGGAGAGGCCAAGTGAAGAAAAGGAGAGGACGAGCTGGCGAGATTCATGTTAGGGAGGAAACATCTACAACAACAAAAACAACAGAATGAGAAACGGTGCTTTTCATCACATTGGATCCACCAGAGAATGTCGGACTGACATTTTGGACCTTATTCTCTCACCTTCGGATAGCCATCATGCTTGTAGCAAGGACTCTTCACCACACCTTGGTAGTGATCCCACACCGGCTTGTTCCTTATTCCTTACACCTGACATCCCACCCATGTGTACTGATAGCATTTTATATGAAATACAACCAAAATAAAGAAGTGAACTACCAAACTTTTTTGTACCTGTTTTTTTTTGGGTCTCGTGTGTTTGTGTGTGTTTGTGTGTAAGATGAAAATAAGAACAAACTGAGCAACACAATTCTGGACAGTGATATGTCTCTTTTATTTATTACACATACAAGAGTAGTCTGCATGGTTGTGAAAACATTAGCTTCTTTAGGATCCAGGTTGACAGCATCTGTTATTGCGATGGTTAGCTTGATAGCTGCTTTATGTGGTGTGCTTGGTTTCAGGCATTCTGACTGATCTCGATGAACATTCCCTCGCTCCTCTCCTCTCCTCTCCTCTCCTCTCCAGGTGTTCACAGGTCTCAATTGACACACACACCCACACCCACAGTCTCTCTGCTCCAGTTTACTCGGAGAGTCGTCTTCCGCTGAAACCCAGTCGATCTCTGACAGTCACACTCGACCCTTTGTCAGTCGGTGGCGTGAAGAGTCTTCTCCTGCAACCCAGTCGATCTCTGACAGAGAGTTTGTCGATCTTCGATGTTAGATTGTTGACAAGGGACATCGTCTCATTCCCCTTTCCCCTCCTTGTCCTCCTCCTCCTCCCCCACCACTTCTTCCGTGGAGCGGGTGGAATGTGCTCCGTCTCATCAAGTGAGCGTTTGTGCATCAGTGCCTTATTGAGAGTATCACACAGTTTCTGATGGTGCTCAGCAAACCTCTCACCGTAACAAATCGTCTGACTGTATGGCATAGATAGAAACACGTCGAGGGTGATATTTTTTCCGAATATGTGGCTCAGATGAGAGTAGTCCCAGTCCTTCAAGTAGAAGTCTACAGCCATGACTTGTCTGTATGGGAAGTGTACGTGTAGCTCAGGGTGACATAGACACACTGGTGTGAGATTTATAGGCGGCTATTGGCTTTGGTTAGATGTCCAAGTACGAGCTGGATATCTCCACAGCGGTCGGCGTTTTGTGCAAGTCTGTATAATCCATTTATCTGGACATATATATAAAATGTATAAATATATAAGTATATGCAGCCACCAGTATTTAAACTTGCATATCTCCGTTCCATCTCCGAGTCTAGAGACCAGACTGAGGACTTGCAATGAAACTGTCTCTGACATTTAAATTGTCCTACTACCTATCCAGAAACACGAGGTCCTTCGATGGGCTGCTGGCAGCTATACGAGATCCCCAGAGTCTACCTTGCGATCATAGAGTAAGAGATACAATTGTCCGGATGCTGGCAAAGTCGAAGTCGGACAATTACGCGACACACCCCGAGTATCTGATCAGTATAATGTCGCAGTATTTGTCTGAGAATGTCACCTGTGATCTGCTGGTGGATATGCTAAAACGGCAGGATCCTGAATTCACAATTGCTCATCTGGAAGCGCACAATCTCGAGGGGCTCCGCAAGTATGACAATTGCAGTCTAAACGGGAGCGCTCTCTCCAAGATAATGTGGGGTGTCACCTTGGCTGATTTGGAGAGAGTGAAACTCTTGCTGACGTGGAAGATCGCAGAGGGTTACCCAACCATACGCTACGGATGTATTGAGACCATGGGAGCCGGCGATGTGGCACGCCAAGTCAGATCCACCCACAGCACAAGTGCAGCGTTTGTGATGGCCCTGATCTTCACGTACCTGGAGCAACAGAACACGGTGGCACAACTAGCCTCAGCGACCGATCTCCAACACAAGTGATCCCGGGTGACCGCTGTCGATTGCATGTTAACATGGCGCGCTGTACGCGACAACTGTACTGCGCTTGTGCCTGTACTACTTCTCCTCATGGTTTTGTTACGCCAAATACAAATGAAAATAAAATGATTATTCTCCAGAGAGAGTGAGTTTGTGTGTGTGTGTTTGTGTGTGTCAACTCTTTATTGTCGACATGCAAAGACACATGTAGGTGGGTGATTTTTCTGAAGTAACAACTGTTAAATAAAAAACAAAACAAAAACAACAGTTGTCTAAAACAAGGGGAGAATACATTTGAAGGATAGCTGAATCCCAACCCATCTTCTTCATCATCACCATCAACATCATCATGGTTGACGAATACACTAACTGGTGGATTGGTGACAATGACAGTTGGCTCAATGTCGTTTTGATAATGTCTCCGTTGATGATAGTCTTTGGGTTGGCACTTATTGCTTACAAGGTCTATAGCAAACTGTCATCCCCAACATCAAACATCTACAAACCATGTTCCCACGTTCTACATTCTCAACAAAGCACTGTGTACGTTCCCACAACATGCGCCTTTGACAGATGTGATGAGGTGAATGATGAGCACAGTCCTCTCCTTGATATCAAAGACGCTTCAGTGCTTTGAGTTGTGAACACAGCAAAATAAAATAATGAACACAGAAGTGGTAGAAGGCAGAGTAAGTTGACTAACTTGTGTGTAATAGCCATGGTTGGTTTTTAGTGTAACGCGAAGAAAAAAAATATATATATTTCTCACTCCCAATGTCTCAACAGAGAGAGTCATCGGCAAACGGGATGTGACACCGTCCAGAGCCATGATGTCCCAAGTAATCAACAGGCTGACCTGGGAAAGTTCTTCTTTCAACAAACCTCACATGCTGTTTATACCATGCCTGTGTTTACGACAATAAAAGACACTTTGACTCAAAATAAGTGTTTGGATGTTTATTAGCAGAATCATCAACAGCACATTGGCATAGCAATCATACAATCGTACCTTCCCCTTTTCCTAACACAGCAAATAAATGCAGTACTACAAGTTGTACGTAACTGAGGTCATAGTCAATGTTATGACAATAGTTAGGTTGTGGCACAAAGTGGTGTTGGTAGGAGAGAAACAGGTGTCATCTCAGACATGATCAGTCCTCTGGTCCCACTCATTCGTCCGTTTGTATACGGTGCATCGGTGCATCAGCGTACAGCTGAGCCAGGCGTAGAGTTTTTGCTGCAGCAACAGTTTTCGCACATTTCTTGGACTTCCCGCAGCCTAGAGTCAGAGGACATAAGTGATGTTAAGTGTTGTAGACTAACATGGTTTGGAGGTACAGTGCCTACGATGTATGTAAGACAAAAAACAAAAACAACCTACCGTTCACACTTATGTTAATCACACCATCATAAGCATGTAGTTGAATATTGACTTCACAACGGTACACGAAATATTTGGTTCCGCGCCTTTCTTGCTCACTGTACATGGGTAGGGGCCATCCGTTCTTCTGACATAGCTCCTATGAAACAAAGCCTGCAGTTAAAAAGTGCCCCTTTCACACACACACACACACACACACACACACACACACACACACACACATTTAAATGCAAAATCACAAAGGACATGATCACTTACTTGCAGTTGGCCTATGAAATTCACACTACCATCTCCACCTATGACATTCACACTACCATCTCCAGTCAGAGTCTGAGACTGACTTTGCAGGATGTCACTGTTTGAGTCCATGTCAAACGGGTTTATGAGCACCGACAATTCTTGCACAGCCTGAGCTAATGCTGCTGTGTAAATGTTACCAGTTTCCCACGCTTTGAGTTTATAGCTGAGATGGAGTGTGCATATCATCTGATATGTGTATCCAAGTTATGCTGAGCTGTTAAGCAGACACGAAGGTGGGTCTGGATGTAATCTACATTTATCCGACCGGTGCCATTCGGTCCAGCTGACACGATGTTATCCTGGTGGTATCATTCGGTCCAGTTGACACGATGTTATCCAACCTGTGCTGCTACGTGAACACGGGGATGGGTCTGGATATCATCTGATACGTTTAAATAGCCTGTGCTGTTCTGTTCAGCTGATGCGAGTGAGTTTATCCAGCCTGTGGTTGCTGCTGCTGGCTGATGTAAATTCTTACATAGAAGGCTCTTGGTCTACTGGAGCGAAACCGTACAATCACCAATTGCATAGCATAGAACAGCATGATGGCCGTGCATAACATCGAGACAATTCTAGGCTGCGAGGAGCCTGAGAAAGCAACCGATGGTTTCATTATCTATGATGGTTCAGTGTACTTGGACATAATAGTCAAGAACCTCAGGAACCAGGGTTTGGTCGTGACGAACACATACAGAAATGTGCAGATTGACGGTACTCTCACCAGCGTAATTCGTCCAAACTTGTACAAAAGACGGGCTTATCAGTGTACCCCAGATGACAAGAGTGAATCGTCCGGCACGGATCTGGTCATATCCAGAGATGCTACCAGTGTTCGCCTTGGGGAGCTTGCCTATATGTCATCAAAGGGCAGAGTTCTCATATCCAGGGGAGCATCGGTGGAATTCAAGGAAGGCATCGAAGACGGACTGGGTTTACACTATGACACTGAGGGCAACGGCGTGGTCATCTACACCCACAAGGACGATCCTGATATCAGTTCGCACGGTGTATTGGTCATAGCGCCTAATTTCATACTGGCCCAAGATGAAGAATACAACCCAGTCCTGGATATGAAGGAGAGAAGCGGCTACACTGAGCTAAAACTTGACAAGACAACCGATGGTGGGATTATAGAGAATATCCACGTCAAGGGCTCCATGATCATCAACTACTGCATCAATTTGGACAAATACTCGACAAATTCCCCAGGTGGATGGTTCTATGGCCAACATTCAGGCGAATGGTTCCAACCACCCAACAAAGCGATGACACTCGACAAGCAAGCGAGTGAACTTGGCATTGTTCAACCGGGCGATTTAGTGATATCAAGGGGAACCGCTTCTGTGCTGTTGCGCTCAGACGGAGGGGTTGTCTCCACTGGGGTTGTAGCAGTTTTACTACTGCCAGTCCGTAGTAGTGGGGATAATCGTGATGTAAAGACCATAGTTGTCTTTCAGTGACTCTCTTGAATGCTTGCTTACCTGTGACACTCTGTCAGCTTCACAGAAGAAGATGTGTTTTTTTTATTGCATTGCATTGTATTGTCCTTTATATTTAAGAAAGAAAGACCATGTACAATCACAAGTAAACACATGATGTAAAAAAAAAATAAAGTGCAGTGTTTGGTAAGGAAAATGTCCAGTGTCATTCTTACACCAAACCACCCAACCCTCTCCCGCCTTTCATACAAACACAAGACAATTCCACATATCAGGTAGGGTTTTTATTGATGACTCACAAGATAAAGGGGATACATACATACATACATACATACATATGCACATACACAATACAGATGTGTTGCTGTCTTTATAACATTTTAGAACGCCTCTTTGAGTAAAGTGGGAGCATAACTCCACCACCACCACAAAAATACATGTATCCTATCCCAGCTGAGAGTACAGTGCACCAAGCCATGAGCACAGCTACAGAGGTCCATAAGGCTGCGTCACTAGCAAACCCTGAAAGCCATCCCCCGAACGTGATCCTGTTAGCCGTCATTGCATCGTACCGTTTATCAATGTCTCGTATGCTTCTCGTGATATTCTCCAAGTCTTCATGTACGTCAACAAGCTTTACGCTGGTGTTTATGGCCTGCAGTAGCTTCGTTTCAGACAATCCCGGTATGCCGTCCTTCAATAAATCTGCAAAAGACATAGGCCCGTCCGATATGTGGGGTCTGGAAAACGGCTTGAGCGGAGGAGACTCAATCTCCACTGCAGCTGACCCTTGCATCCAAGTGACTTTCTTTTTCTCATAGCAAATACCTCGGTGACACGAGGCACATACCGTCTTGCACTCTTTAGGATCCTTGACACACCCGAGGTACCTCACGTGAGGCTTGGGCTTGTAACAGTACTTGCCGTAACACTCTGACGGCTCGTAATACTGGCCGTCTATCAGCCACACTTTGTAGTCGGGCCAGCAAGGGAGTCCATCCGTGCTCATTTTGGGCATGGGTATGATCCCTCTGACTACGGTCTTGTCGACAACTCCAGGTGCAGAGTGTACTATGAAAATCTTTCTGTCTTTGTACAGGGCCGTGCCAACCGTCGGGAACTCGGATAACCCGGGGTGCTCTTGCATGATCGCCAGGCCGCTGGGACAGCTGCCAGATCGCTTTGACGCTATCTGTCTCAGACAATTTTCCACTCCTCTGGCCATGAACTTGGTGTGCATCGCGGCTTGTGTCATCTGATGGGTGACACTCTGCATCTGCGCGTACCACATTTGATAACTGGCCATGACTGAGAACTTGGCGTTGGTGTCACGCAGCGCAGCCTCCGTGTTCCTCATCATGGCGTCCCTCATCATGGCAAAGTTACTGTTCACAATTTCGTTGTTCTTTTGTATCTGCTTCTCCTGATCGTCGATCCTACCGTTGACCAGGGCTATGTTGGTGTTGAGTTTGTTGCTCACTTCCACCGACTTGTTCATTACGTAGACGTACGAATTCTTCAGCTCATCCATTTGATTCTCTATATTGTCTATCCTACCGGAAAGGTGATACGCGTACGCCAAGGCTGCCCCTCCTGCCAACACCCCAAGAAACCTCTTGTGTCTACCAGTGCGCCCCCCGTCTACTCTTCTGTCTAACCAGGGGAGGGGCGCTCTGTCAGGCAGCTCGTACATCCTAGCCTTCCTCTCCTGTACGGCCAACTCCTCGAGACCTTCCCTCATCAAGTCGCCGGCTCTGCGAGCGTCATTGATGATCTCGTGTGCAGAGTTGCAGAGTCTGCCGTAGTCCTTCCTGCAACTGCTGTCACCTCCACATATGGCAATCAGACAGGGCCGTAGCGCGCTTACGTCGTAATTCACACAACTGACGTTCAGGTTGATGTAGTCTATACCGGGGGTGAAGTTGGAGACGAAATAGAGCGCTTCGACCGGTTTCACTATCACCCCGTGTTCAGCTTCGACCACCGGTTTGTCGACCGTGTACCCGTCGTCCACCGCGACCACGTTCATGCTGTGTGAGGTCTCCCCTGTGTTGTACGCGGCACACACCTTGTTCACAGGAGGCACGTACTCTACGACATTTTCCGAATCCAGGATGCCTACCATGTAGTGGTTACGGTCCGTTGTGGGGATGAGGGTGTTGATGTTGATTGCGAGTTGGGGTGGTTTCGTGGAGACGATCGCCTTGGTGCTGGGCTCTCCCGGGGTGCACGACTCAAGCTTGTACAAATTGCCTACGTAGATTTTATCGTAGCTGGTACTGTAGAGCTCTCTGTGGGGCTCTTTGAATATACCGAGCGCCCCGTGAACGGCTATGAGCCCTGGACACACGACCATGTTACTCAAACCTATGGTGTACCGGGGGTCCAGGCAGTTGTTGGACCCGGACGCGGGGTCTTTGTACTGGTTCTCGGGAATGTTGATGATGACTTCTTCCAGCTTCGCCACATCCGAGACACTGCCGGCAGAGCGCTTGCTTCTGCCGCGCGCTGACCCAGATGACGCTACAGTGGTGGATATGCCGGCCGCTATCTGCTGTTTCCTCCAGTCCCTCAGCCTGTGTACTGCCGATGTAATACCCAGTATCGCAGGTGTGTCGGAGCGAAGACCCCGTCTGAAATCGGAATCGACCGGGGCAATGACAAATTGATTGATGCCAAACGCGACCGCCACCAGCTCAGGAAAGCGCTTGAGTGTCTCGAACGAGGTCGACGTGACGGTTACGTTCACCGTAATGTTCCTAGCCCAGACGGTGACAATGGATCCGGAGCAGCACTTTGTGTTCAGGTCCTCTTCACATTTTAACACAGTGTTTGTTTCCATGTCGGCCAGCGAGAGCTCGCCGGTTATCTCGCTCAGCTGCGAATCTCTATCTTCGAGAGGACTGATCTTCAGTCCCCCAGTAAGAGACAGCGTAAAGATTATCTTGTTGGCCCTAACTCCTTGCCTTAGCAGAGTCAAGAGGTACGACATGACCCCATCGGAAGAGGAGCTGGCGGCGACGGTTGTGTTACTGTCAGCGTTGTGATCGTCTCCGCTGCTCCCAGACACCCACATGTTCTGACAATGTCCCGGTCGATTCATGTCGACCAACCCCTGGGGTGTGATGAAAGTATCGAACGCGGTGAGCTGTGAGAAGTCAATTTCGTCCAAGAGTTTCTCGGATCTGGGCAGTCTCAGGAAGAGTTTCACCGCACTCTTTCCGATCAGAGCCCGAGCAAGCGCTGCCGCCACCCGGGTGAAATCTGTACCTTGCCAGTTTTCGCGAGAGCACCCGGTCGTGCCCCAGTCGGTGGCGTCCAACATGATGGCTGTCGAGTACGTGGATACTCTAACCTTAGACAGCGTTTCGGCTACGCTCTTGACGATGGCTGGGAATTGACGGTTTGTGGTTGCCACAGGAAGGAGACACTCGTCAAGTGAGACCTTCATGATTACATGACCAGCATCCGCCACCGTATAGAAAGTGGCTACGTCAAGTGCTACCGAAAGATAATCTGACTTGTAGACAGCTTTGTCCAAAGATATGATTGTTGCGTCACAGGATGAAGGTACGAGAAAGTCCCTGATCTCTGTCGAGGTGGGCTTGTAGACAGGATCCCGATTCTTCAGACTCGACGCGCTCGAGACTTCGCAGATTGCAATGGGCGCCGACGCGGCACTGTCTGCGTTGGTTAGTCCCACTCGAGGAGTTCTAGAGTTGTCAATGCAGAACCTGTTACCTTCTGACACAAAACAATGGTCGCCTAGTTGTGTGTAACAGACACCGATGGACTCAGCATCTCCCAGTCCCACGTAGGAGAGCACACAGGCATAAGGGGAGTTTCGCATAGTCAGGACATCATCCGCATCCGGCCATTTTCTTCTCTCAGGGGGTGAATGTAGTGTTCTCCTCAAGAGTTTGAAAGCTGCACACTGAGGATCAGGCTCGCAGTCAGACATCGGGTCCTGGCTGAAGTAATAGTCTCTATTACGTGGCTTAGCATGGAGCAGAATCGATATCTTGTTCAAAGGGGTATTTGTAACAATGCGGTCCGAACACTTGAACCCACCTGGGACCGTGAGACAGGAATACCTGTCTAACTTTTTAACATAGGCACCGAGTAAACCTTCGGCCTCGTTCTTGGCCGTATCACCCACCGAGTGATGGAAAGGTCTCCAGTAAGCAATGATCTTCCCAGGACAGTAGTGTGTGCACATGTCATCTGTGAGGTTGGCGTAGTCCACAGTCAAAGCAAAGCCACCGAGGCTCGTACCATGACACCAACCACTCTGTGTATTGCATGCGCTGATATCAATCCAAACATATGGAGCGTAACCGTAAGGTCGGTTGTGTTTGACAGGTGAGCACATGAGGCATGGCAGCCACGAGAGTAAGACCAGGAGCTTCATATGTGCCGACACGGAGAGGTGGTCTATTGTTGTTGTTGTTGTTGTTGTTGTTGTTGTTGTTCCACCGCTTGTATGATGATGATGATGATGATGATGATGAAGAAAAAGAAGACGATGATGTTGATGTTGATGATGCTAAAATATGATCAACAGCTCAGGTCACACTTCTACTATAGTACCTTAGGGAAAAGAGTTACAATAGAGGATTAGTCACAGGACCTCTTTCCTTTTCATTGTTGTGCTTGTATTTCATCAACGTCTGCCATGTAGACGCCAGGCCCATGAACTGCTTAACGGCATCATTGTGAACCTTGGCAACATCCTGGTCTGGGACAAGAAACGGTCTACCCATGTGCGTTCTAATGCGGTGCAGTATACAAAGAGACGTGTCGTTCGCCAACGAGTAGGACCTGCTTAGCAGGTCGACAGACATGTTCTGTATTACCTCAATGACATTGTCATCCTTTACGGTGTGGGCGAGATGGATATTGACTTGCTCCTCTGTGAATTTGTGGTTGTAGGAGTCGAGGTAACCCTTCACCTCGTGAGGTTTAAGCACTTTGATGGAGTCCAAAGTGTTCTGGTCTAATTCACACAAGAGACACCCGGTGTCCTTGTCACACTGTACTTCGACTATGGAGGGGTGTTCGTGAGCACTTAGGTTCATGTAAAGCATCGGATACTGTTTTTGTATGAAGCGATCATTCTCGCTGACAGTGTTGACGTTGTGATCCTGTTGCTGCTCCCCGGGCTCGGGGAACATGTGGAATATGGCCTCAGACGCCATTGCGGGCGAAAAGCCTTGTTTCTTCGATGTAACCCGTCGCGACACCGAGGCTTGATTGTCCGGCGTGTTAGGATTACTAAAAGAAACGATCGGTCGTGTCACTTCTTGTGAACCTCGATCAGTGCCACTGACAGCGATTCGATTCCTACGAATACAAGGTTGTTCGTCCACGTCGTCGTCGTCGTCACTATCGTGGTCACCGTGCTGAGTTCTCGTCCTTTTGTTATTTCGAGGTGTTGTTTTGGGTAGGCAGTTTAGAACAACCTCACGCGATGAATGTTGTTGAGAGGAATACCAAGACATTAAAGAGGACGAGGAGCCAGAAGCCAAAGGGGAGCCGGAGTCCAAAGAAGCGTATTTGCTCATTGTCGGCTTCCGATGGCAACGACAATCTTTCTAAGGCCGTAGCAGGATTTATCGAGAGTGATAAGTTCACAGTATGTGGAGGGCTTATCACAGCCTGTGGGTTACTACGTGGGGGTAGCCACTGTGTATTCCGTACACCAAGTTCCAAGCACGTGATTGTCATAGTAAACAGTGAACATTGTAAAATGTGTAAATGTGCGTCTGTGCAAGAGAATGATTTTGACAACATTAGGACTAGGGCGTACTTACGTGGAATGTTTCAGCTGAAGCTGTCGGACACTGTGAAGCTATCCGAACTGATATCTGAGCTGACACGCACTCAAAGGGGCGACGATGTCGACGCCGATGCCGATGACAGTCACACCTTCCCGTTCACCGGCACACCTCCCTATTGTACAATAGAGAACGTGAAACACATTTCCAGTGTGGCACTCGAGAAATTGATTGAGTTCGACAAAGAGTTTGTGTGGGGAGATAATCTGATATTTAACACAACGGTGGTGGGATAGGCAAGCTGTATATAACGGTGTCTTTAGATAGATAGATAGATAGATAGATAGATAGATAGATAGATAGAGTCCTGATGTCGTCAAGTGACATGACCAAAAAGGGTGGTCGGGTAGGACCTGTGTTTTGTACGAAAGACCAGCACGCGTTTGTAAAAGTGTCCACTGAGGACAAGAAGAGAGCCGTTGTGAACATGAACACCATGACTCTGGTCGACTATGCCGATAGTTGTGAGTACCCCGAAGAAGGGACTCTGTGTTCAGACCAATCTTTATTTGTGCCGATCTTCTGCAAGGAGTGCTACGGTACCAACGAGGAGGATTACAAGGAGGCGCTGGCTAGTATAGTTTCATGCAACGGTGACGACAACAAGTTCCTTGTGGGGATGTGTAGCGTGTTCGGAACCGAGCAGGGTGAAGTGTACCCAGAGTCAAGGAAGGATTTTTTTGTGGGGAACGACATGGCGTACTCTGGTGGGTGTCACCCGCAGCCCGGTAGGGCCGTGTTCTTACACAAAGTCAAGCAGGGCATTGGTCAAGTCAAGCAGGACATTGGTCGCGTCAAGTGTTACTGGCACGTTCACAGTAGATCTGCCGAGAAAACATTCCTGTACTGCTGCGTCGAGTGCGACAACAACAAGTACACCAACGGTGTCTTGGACTCGGATACGAGCATGGGTTTCAGCCTGGGCACGGTGGGAGATAACAAGAGTGGTCCCATTACGGAGGAATGTAGTTTAGTCTCTGTGCCGATGAGACCGGGCTGCTTTTGCACACTGGTTACAGGTACAGATCTGGCCCAAACGATGACGAGAATGGGCTTCACCACACTCAAAGACTCTGTCCTCGATGCAGGCATCACCATGAATGACAACGTCGAGGTTTGTGATAAACCCCAGAGCGAGACGGACAACATCGAGACGCAGACTATCACGGATACTGTTGAATCGCTGAGGAAGGCCGTGTTACATCAGGCTGCAGACATGCAAGTGCTCAAGGATGTATTAGAGGCAATCAAGGTTCAAAATAGCGTACTAACCCAGAGACTGAACCATCCCGATGACCCAGACACACTTTTCACAATGCAGGGCGCTAAGGATTTCACAAAGCGCACTGGGGTACAAACTAAGCTCTGTGCTGGTATTAGACCTACTGACGAAGACGCTAACACCAGGGTAACGGACAGTACAGGGCACCGTACAGTACCTAAAGCTGATACTGAAATGGCCGCTACCCAGACACAAATTGATGATCTGATCAAACTCTTGCAGCAGCAGCAGCAGCAGCAGCAGCAGCAGAAGCAGCAGCTTCACCAGCAACCAGCTCTGTCTCAACAACAACTGTCACAGGCGCAATTGCTACAGAGTGGCATGCAGTCAGCCTCCATGCAACATTTCACACAACCTCAATATCTGTTTAATCCGCAGCAGCAGCAGCAGCAGCAGCAGCAGCAGCAGACCGGGCAAGGTTTCTTCACGGGGCATGCTGTCTACAACCCGAGCAGAGTGTCAAATGATGTGTCGTATGAGCGAGGGACTCTTACCCAAGAGCAAAGGAGGACGATAGCAATGGAGTACAACAAGGAGGAATCTGAGAGACAAGCAGCCTTGCAGAAGGAGCAAGAGAAGATGCTCGATTCAATTAAGGCTAGCGTAAGAGACGTAATACTAGAAGCGCGTAGTTCGGTTGCACAAGACTCGTCATCGAATAACTTCAACATGGACACGTTGCTGAGTTTGGCGAGAGACACGCCGTATAAGCGTGTACGCAAGCAGACCAAGGATGATCAGTGTTCCAGGGACATCCCTGCGCTAGTGAAGGAGTTGAGTGAACTTACAAAACAAATACAAAGCAGCGGATCGAACAAGGACAGCGGTGAGGTCACAATGGACACGATGGACACGACGGACGATGTAACGGTTACAACATCCCCATCGTCCACCAATGTCAACAACCAATGTCAGCTGTCTGCACAACAGTCTGTACAGCAGCAGTCCAATACAGCTGTGACAAACAAACAACAAGCTGGGTATCACGTACCCAGCGGAAGCGGCTCACTGAAGACTTCAGCTGCTGTGGCAGATTTCATCTCAGCGGTTGTCACAAAGGTGTGACCTCAGTGTGTTACCCTGTGTGTTTAGCTATGATGATGATGATGTTGATGTTGATGTTGATGATGTTGATGTGTATTATTGTAAAGAAATAAAGGAATCACAACAAAAGACAAAACACATTTTGGTCTCCTCTTTATTCAATGGATGGGATATAATGGGATTGTAATCAAGAGTGTGGTGGGCTGTTCCTGTAAGCAAGACACTAACGACACATGTTCCATGCGTAACCACAGCCTAGATTTGCTTAGAGATCAGCTGTGACCAACTATGGCTTCACCAAAGTCGATTTGCTTCATGCTCAATGCACAGCCCGTGTTATCTGTCCGCCGGCATGGTTCGAGTACGAAGCACCTACCAAACGACGATGGTCATGATAGTGACGTGATGTCATCAGGGGGGATAGGGTTTAAGGGACAATGGAACAGTCTGGCCCTCGGTGACCTCGATTTCAAATACGTACCCTCTCAACTGTTTGCCTCGGATACCTCACACGGTCTTCGAGTTGGGGATGTGTGTGTAAGACTCATGCCTGTCATCAGTCAGTCTGAGGAATACTCGTCGATCGTTGACCTGTACAACACGTATATCACGAAGGGGAGTGCTATGATAGCCAGGACGTGTATAAACAGCTACACCGGCACCGAGGAGCTGTGCATTCCGGCGATCCCTATCCACGTCTTTGTCTCGGAATGGAACAAAACGCTTCACCAGTTTCACACTATGATCAGGTGTGACAACATTGGCGGCGGGTACCATACTGCGCGTCATAAACCTCGCCTGACCGTGGTATCGAACGTGACCGAGATCACTCTCAAAAACGTACCCATTCTCAGTGACCATCTGTGGTTCGTGTTACACTCTATTGTATCCAAACCCTCCATGGTCAAGCAAGTCCTGCAGCTGATAGGCTCCATCGCGTCAATTTCAGGTACTATGTGTCACACGGGCGAAGTCGAAAATGTGGCCATGGACAAGGGCGATATGCACGCTGTGAAACTATACCTGATAGCGAAATCCGTGCCGAACACGGGAAACAATGTCACAGTTCTAGGAGACGAATCCGGTGCAACTCTAGGTCTAATCTGGGTTGCGCACGAAGAGGAATTGTACGACTACCTGCGCAACGACCAAGACTGCTACTACTTGTGTATCGGTGCCGAGGCCGGGAACACCTTCAGGTGCAATGGGTTTTGTGAGTGGCGCTATTATAACAACAGCATCTTCAACAGGATGACCACGATCGGACACGAAACTATTTCAAGGTTTAATGACACAATGCTAGCTGGTGACACGGGAGACTCGGCTAGGCTGATAACAAAAGGACCGTAGTGTATGGTGTATGGTGTATGGTGTTTTTTGTTTTTTGTTTTACTTTTGCTTTTGTTTATGTTTTTGTTCTGGGGGATTTCAATGCACAAGAGACCAATCCTCGCTGTATGTCACGTTCATACTAAGGAAGGAGACATGTTACCCAGAAAGTTTTTACCGGACCAAGACCTGATCCTGTGTGCCTCTCTGAACAGGACTATAATGACTACAAATATTCACCCCCTGTACCTACCTCCCGTCGTGTGCTGGATGAATCGGACCAGTGTGCAAGTGCAACGTGTCAAGGGTGCCATTTTCAACGTACTCAAGGTCACCTCGACAATTCTAATTGGCACCACTCTCCTTTTGCACACCATCAGATTGTGGAACATGTTTGCGTGGGGTTTATTGGGGACATTGTGGTCTCTGCTGGTATGTATCACCTTGATCAGCGGTTCCAGGTTGACCATCCTAAGCTTGGAGAGACGAAGCTGTCTCAGTAGCACCGGCGTGATGGTCAACCCGATGACAGGCGTATCCCTTTCCCAGAAAGTCACCATGTTCACGTTATTCCTTGCCACCTATATTCACATGTTGGCGTACTACCAATTTTGCAGCAGAACCAAGGTTGTGCGGTGGGTCGAATGCTCCGCTAAACGTGGTCCGTCTCTCCTCCCAATTATAGAATGTACGACGTTTGTGTTCGTCTGGATTAACACAATTGGCTTCATCAGACTGCTTCGGCCAAATTAACACAATGTTGTCATCATGGTGCCAAGCTACTCGGTTGTACTTTATCTTCATGTCAATGGTATACCTGTCGTACGACCTGACACGAGGGCGTCTGACGCTAACGAACTGGCTGACTGGGTACAAAATCATATTCTTGGTTGCAACCGTCAAATCTATCGTATCGTATGTACACTTGGAATTGAACATTCTACTTGAGAGGACCAGACAGTTGCAGTCTTCAGCCCTCTCGACCACCACTAAAGGCGAGGTGTTTGCACTGTACAGGGAGGAGAGACTGTCCGACTACAGCACAGAGTCACGTTACAGTAGGCAAGCGTTTGGACACGGCGAGCAGATACTGTTTAACCCGTATGACCAACACCACCCGCCGCCGGTCTTCTGGTGTAGTCTCATGATGTTATTGATCCTATACAACACGGCACATCTTGCTCTAGTTCCCTTGTCACATATATCGCCTCTACTGTTTGGCACACCAGCATACATGCTCTACTGGGTAGCTATAAGAACAAACCAGATGATGTTACAGTGCTGAACAGGGGTTTTCATGTTATTAAGGACCGAGGCTAATCTGTGTTGGTAAAGATGGACGATGGTCTACTTGGATCGAGAGTCGGCTCTCATCACCACCAGCACCACCGCGGCGGGCACGTCGAATGTGTTTCACCACCGGAGAAACGTCTGAATCGGTGTATTACTGTAAGCCTCTGCTTACTGATACCAGTGAACATTGTCCTGTGGATTACTAGACTGTGTTTCCACACCCGTGCCCTAGTGGAGTAAACGAGTAACAGAAGTCGATGGCTATTTGTGACGGGGAAAGCTGGTGGATGAACCTTTTGAAGGATACGCCTGATGATGAACAACAACAACAACAACAACGACAACGACAACAACAATGCTATGGATATCAAAATGCTGATAGCTGGTGGCTCGACATGGGAGACGATAATCTCCCCATCGCCTGTCAGCTACGGTCTCAGTGGTGGATGACAGGAGACAGAGATAATGTTGTAGATACTGACATGCACAACTCGTCACCAATCACATCAACGACCTCTGGGACTGTGGGTAGTAACCCGAGTGTAGAGGTGAACCCCCCTACCCCTACTGTTGTATTCGACCACAGCAGACCGTCCCTTCTCGACGCATCTAGCATGCTTCAGCTGAATGCTAATAAGGTTGAGACTGTGATCCGCAGCAGCATACAGGCTACGAGTGGACTCAAATGTGTCAAGAAGAGTAAAGATATCTCTTTTGTAAACCCTGAACGTAGACACAAAAAGAAAAGTAGTAGTAGTAGTAGTAGTAGTAGTAGTAGTGTTTCTTAGGTATATTCTTTCTTGGGTTATGTTTGTCTTCTTTTTGCGTTGAATTTCTTTTGTGTTTTTATGTACTGTGGCAGCAAATAAAAAAAAAGCAACGTACACACAATACATGGGGCTACAGTTTCTTTATTTCCACATCTTGTACAGACACAGTCAATGAAAGAAAATCAACAACACAACACATATGATAAGGGAGCATTCCCCTATCGCCGTGAAAGCTCTCACATGAGCCATCTGTTCATATTAAGCTGGGCCATAAATCTATCGCCGGTCTTGATTGTGTTGAAGTTGTAGCCATTGCATGCTCGTATCACCTGTCCTCCTGCGAAACCTTGTACACTTTCCACAATAGTCATAGCATGCCGAACCACTGTCCTGAGAAATTTCTTAACACTGTCGGTCTCCACAATGACACTGACTGCCATTGCGTCAAAGTCGGAGTTGACAGCGGTCGCCGCAGCCGCCCTTACTGTGTCTTCAACTTCATGATAATCAGCCCCATTGGCCACTAGCGTCATCATGGACAGTATACTCTGAGGCGTGTAAGGCGAAATCAGTTGAAAGACGTCAAACGCCTGCTCGTGCTTGATAGCCTGTATTACCTCCTCCACAGGGTCTCCACCAAACTCGCAATTCACCTTTCTGGTAGCCAGCAGTCCTCCCCAGATACCCTTGTTCACCGACATGTTGTAACCTAGATCGACGACCATGTCGCTTTGAGCTACCACATCGTCGTGGCTGGGCAGCTGGACTGTGAAACGGTCCCCCTGCTTCAGGGACTCGCATCCCGTGTTGATCAGCTCCACTTCGTATAGTTGCGGGGTGTTCAGGAAGGGTCTATTCATAATGGAGCTACTTGCTGCGCAAACTGCCACTTCCTTCAGGTTTCTTATATAGTCTGCGCTCAGTCCGTGTAGCGTAGGCACATATGAATCGGCATACACAAAGTGGAACAGGCCACCGGGCAGGTAGTTTTTAGCAGACTCGTATTTGTAGCATCCGTAGGGGACGGTGGTGGTGCAGCTCCGACGTTCGCTCAGGTTGTGGGTGTATGTGCGAATCATTTGATGTATTCTGGTGGATGACATGATGACTAGATAGATAGATAGATAGATAGAGTCAGGCTCGATTGTAGCACACGCAGCGCTAGTACGGCAAAGTGTCAGTCAGTGGCGGAACAGGAACCACTCGGCTTGAGATGGAACTTGGCAGGTTGGGAAGTAGGGTATGTTGGGTACCTTGAGGACAAGTGCCACTGCTGTGAGGAGTTCTAGAAGGATAGGAGCGTCTTCACTGTTGAGCCTCAGCAACCTTAACGTAAGCATGTTAAGATTTGCGTCTGACAGCACGCCGAATGTTTGTGAAAACCAAGGACACCACTTCAGAATGATGTAAGAATTGAGATCGTCTTGTGCACCAGCCTGTGGTGGTTCAAGACTCTTGTCCGGTGGTTCAGTACAACTATGCTTAGCGCTGCTCAATAACTGCACTCGGTTAGGCTTATCCTCGTAGTCTTTGGTGAGTTCCGTTCTGGATTTGGATGACGTGAGGCATATGAGCTCCTCCAATGTCAGCTCGTGCCACCTAGCACCCACAACACTCATCCTTTCACTGTATGTACCTCTCGTGATTGGTATAGAGACCAAGAAAATAAATGAATCTTATGAGTCTGTGTGTGTGTGTGTGTGTGTGTGTGTGTGTGTGTGTATGCGCATGTCAAGGCAAATAGTTCATCTCCACCCTCTTGCGATAAGCCACCAGTCTGTCATCGTAAAAGGCGACGTGGCCGATGGTGTTAGCAAAGTTGCAATTTGTCATTTGTAGATTCTCTCTTTTCACCACCCTAGTAAGCGCAACGTACACCGAGGGCTTTATCGGTGACATGAAGAAATGTCTGGGTGGGTGGTAGAGCACTTGTCCGCGCACTGTGCAGCCTTGGCAATCGTACGTGTTCATTGCCAACATGCAAGCCAGCGGGTGTGTAGTCACCGTCCAGTTCATGTAGTTCCACTTAGAAGGGGTGACTTTGTACACGGTTCCGGTCTGCTCCCCTTTCACGTAGAACTCGTTGAACTGGCTCTCTCGTTTGAAGCGAATGTCTTGCACGACACCTTCTGTGTCCGCGATCGATGAGGAGCTGTCGCTTCGCTGTCGCTTCGTGCCCCTTTGCGTGCCCATTAAGGCACCAAATGTGGCAGACGACGTGTGTGAGTTTGCAACCTGTATACCATTGCAGTCCATGTGCCAGATCAGCCGCACCTTGCAGCCCACCCAGAGCTTGTCCACCCTCAGATAGTCCCTTTCCGTGGTGCGGATTCCCTTACGATATGGGGGCACTGAAAAGAGCTTGGGCAGCGCCTGAGAGGCCTGCTTCAGCACTTCGTACCAAGTGTGGTGTGACTTTGTACTCGACCGGTTCTGAGCAACACTGAGAAATTTGTCCCCGACCTTGGCCTTTGTCCTCACCTTGTTCATGTAAGCCGAGGTGTATGTAATCTGTTGTTGGTCCTGGTGGAAGATTCGCAGCTTATCAGGTTCATATTCGGGATTCATAACATCAGCCTCACGGATAGACACCTGACTCCTGAATATGAGCTGAGACTCTTTCGTGACAGTGTTGAACTGAAGGTACGTCAAGGCTTCGGCGTAACTCGGCTCGGTAAACTGTCGCCTGTTGACAAAGAGTGGGGTCGAAGACGAGAGGAGCCCTTCGAAGCGCTCGGTTTCCCAAATGCGCAGATTAGATCCCACCGGTTGTAATTGTGAGACGCTGCCCGAGAAGACTATCAGAGGACCCTTATCGGGTCCGTAGAAGAGAGCCAGGCAACGCAACATCCTCTCAAATAGGTCAACGTTCAGCAGACCGTACTCGTCTACGATCAACACGTTCACCCCCAGGAACGGAGGAGCGTTCTCCATTGGGGCCAGTTGCGCGGGGGTTCTAGACACTCTCGACCGTTGGAAGATTTTACTGCATACTGCACACGACTCGGGTCTCAGTTGTCTACAAGAGTGTTTTCTGGTGACACGGTTATGCTGAACAAGGGACAGGTCAGACTGATGGAGTGTATTGAAACGAGAAATTTCGTTCCAATACTCTTTGCAGTACTGCTTCGTAAAGTCGTCCAATGAAAGCGTGCTGTCCAAGAGGTTCTTCTTGAGCCCCATCATCTTGTGGAATGTGTAGACGTGATCCAGTGAACACGATTCCATCAGATTCCCCGCTGCTTTGTTGGTCATTGCACTCACAATTACACTGATGTTCATACTCCGTAGTTTATTCGCCAGCAATGACAAGGCGTACGACTTGCCAGAGCCAGCGTCTCCACTCAGCAGAGCCAGCTTCAGGTGTTCACCCCGGGACATGTGCAACTTTACAGTCTTCTTCACCCACTCTTCCTGGCAGTATCGAGACATGGCCATCATTGCCTTTGTTCTCAGGTCGTCCTCTCCAGGACTCATTCTGGTGTCCTTAGACAGTTCATCAGCTCGCCGCTTCGCAGGCGCGCACATGTCTATGTCCATGTCAGTGTCCATAAGTCGACTACTATTTCTACTACTACTACTACTACTACTGCCTCCCCCCCTTGTCCTTGTATATATACATATATATACAGTGCTACAGAGCAGCAGGTAGATTGCTTGACCAGGGTGAATTGAAAAGTACCTGCTTTTTAAGAGGTCCTGGTAAAGCACTTGTAGAAGCTGCAGGCTTGAAGGGGAAGTCTTGGTTACTCCGATGAACAGAGGTGGAGATCCTCCTCTCCTTACCCTGACCCTCGAGACCTCTGTTTTTCATGAATTCAGACAGGGACTGTTCCAGTCGGAGGGGGTCGCAACGAGAGCCTTTGTTGGCCATCTCAGTAGGTGTGCTGCTGACGATGTGAGGTGGTGCTTCAATCCCTTCCAGTACAGAGCGCAAGACTCTGTTCCTAATGGAATGTGAACCTTGTTGAGATTCTATCTGATTCACCACATCCAACCCCGCTGTGAGAGGCATGTACACGACACCTTGTGCAGCTCTCACTCTTTGAGCTCTCTCGCGTACACGCACGAACCCATTGTGAGCCCGTGACACGGTGTCTCTGAAGAGCGTCACGGACGAGCTGTACATGTTTTTGCTCGTGCAGAGGGCCATTGTCGTCACTCCTCCTTTACCTGTGCTGTTCAGAACATTCAGGAGTCCTGCTAAGACTTCGATCAGTGGAGCGTGCGCACCATACTCAAACAACAGCCACGCGAAATCCTCTGTGGTCACCCTGTCCGTAGATTTGTATCCGTTGCCATGCACGTGGGCTCTAGAGAACTCAAAGTGCTTTGCGTACCATTCGGGCTCAAGTTGACACAACATGATGTTTATGTTCTCTAACAATACGCTGAATCCCACCGCAAGTTTATCACCTACCCTCATCTCAAACAGCTTCTGTAATACCCCCACCGGAGTGACGGACTGACCGGGTGTAAACATGCGGTCCTCCGGTAGGGACACCGCAAGGTAATGTCTCCCTACCCAGTCCAAGTGAGGGTGGCGTGAGTCTTCAGTCGTGCACGTTCCACCGGTTGCTTCCTCAGCTCTAGCTGCGTCGATATTATTGGTAGTCCGGCTCTCTGACAGCTTCGTCCTCAAGGCTTCTCGCTCTTCGCAGGCATCCCGGAGAGCCTCTCTTGTGCTCTCCATCTCCTTTTTACACAACTCTAGTTCATATAGCGCGTGCCTGTGAGCATCGCTCAAGCGGTCGATATCAACAATTTTGCTTGCTGTATTTTCTACCGTAGCACCGTCTTCTGGCCCCGCTGCACCTTTTCCTCCCCATCTCACATCACGTCCCGAGTCCAACGCCCTTGTCTCACGGAGCGCCTCGATCCTCTGTACACGCTCAACATCGAGCGTCTTCTTGAGTTCCAGGATTTCACGTTTCATGTCTGCTATCATTTTTATGTGACAACAGTCATCGCACTGACCGGATGTCTCTTGCCGTGTCCGCTTTCGGCACAGAGATGAACTATTGCGTGTGCGGTGCGTCATTCTGCTGACCCACGTTTTACAGTGATAACAACTCCTCGGTAACCCAGAGACACAGTTCACACCAATAGAAACCACACACCACACTGTACATTATCCATGAGAAGACTTTTTATTGTGGTTAATAAACATCACACGGTTCATCGTTTCAAACACATTCAACGTGTAACACAGCCACGTGCAGTCAAGTTTTTTCAGGTCAATACATTTTAGATATTTTATTTCATATCATTCAATCATCTACATCCAACTGTTGCATACCAACCAGCTATACAACAGTCCAACGTTTGCGTACATGCCCAATCACACCAAGTTTCGGTTCTGTGCCTCATAGGCGGGGACTTTCCAAACCTCAAGATATATATATATATGTATGTGTGTGTGTGTGTGTGTGTGTGTGTATATATACAGTTGTCGTGCCAACTCCTTCACCATTAAACCAGGCAAACTAGAACCTATGTCACAAGACAAAGAACAACTATGAAGCTCCCCCTGGTACTCCTGTGTGTTGTGACATGCTCAGCTGCGATCATCAAGTACAATGTCAATTGTCCTAAGGGTTCAACAGTGAACATCCAGGCGCCTCGCATAATGTCCAAATACAGAGACTTCAAAGAACGTGCCTGTACTGCCTGTGGCGTTGTGACCTGCAAAGACACTAGACTCTTTGAAGGTAACAGAGTGAAAAGTGATCGTGACAGAATCATGACTGCCAGTCTGGAAAATCTGACTCTGAAGACCTACGGATCGGATAGAATTGACGTTTCCTACAAATGTACCAGAGGAGCTGCTGTCAAGAAGATACAGTGCTACACGAGCTATACCCTGAGAGAATGCCTGAGGTCCCAATGTGGCGAATGTAAAAAATCGAAAAACAAATGTGAAGTCTACGCCGGGGCTAGAAGGGTTAGCTACGGTAAGGTGGCTATATCTAAGGGCATCTATCAAGTTGAGACAAAAGCTTCGAAACTCGAAAAATTGAAGGACATCCTGGACAAGATCAAAAAACTTGCCACCTCTGACAACACTAAAGGGGTTGCGTCTGCTATCGGAGCCACAGTCATCAATAACAAATACAAGATCCTGAAACTGGCCAAGGTTGTCGGATTTCCTGAGACAACAACAAAGACCACAGATAACATTATTCGATTGGGCAATTCCTTTTACGTTCAAGATTTCAATGGAGGACTAAAGACGTTGGTTGACTTGATTGGTCGACCGCTGAGTGAGGAGGAAGAGCAGGTGATCAGTGGCGACGTGGGCGACTGTGTGATCGACTACGCAAAGCTATCAGCCGTCCTTGAGGCTGAGTGGGAGGATGTTATGAGAGGCACGGATCTGTACCACGATCAGCATGGATCGTGGGACAGATATAGCACACACATAGTTGTTGGTGGTGTTGTAATTGTATTGATGTTTCTGCTGACAGGCTTTTGTGTCTGTATGAAGAGACAATAAAGTAGACCACTCTTACGCATCGACGATAACCTGCCGGACGGGATATTTGAACTCACTGTGTTCATTTGCCCTGTGTATAGTTTTAGTTATAGATATGTATGGATAACCCCTCTCTTGCATTGCGTGCATTTGATTGACAATGACATTGGATGATTTGTATTGTGAATGTTGTTGTTACAAATGAAATAAATACATGATAATGGAAATGACAAACGTGTGTGAAATGGTTGCTCTGCTGTGGGACATGACTCACAATATAATCAAGATCTTTTTTTTTTTATTACCAACACAGTACATATAACAATTACATGTAGTTGACAATGACATTGGATGATTTGTATTGTGAATGTTGTTGTTACAAATGAAATAAATACATGATAATGGAAATGACAAACGTGTGTGAAATGGTTACTCTGCTGTGGGACATGACTCACAATATAATCAAGATCTTTTTTTTTTATTACCAACACAGTACATATAACAATTACATGTAGTTGTAGAATGATGATGATAAGGAAGGGTAGGATTTACAGTCACTGTAATTTGCAGTCCTTCTATTTCGCCTTTCTCCATTGCTGTAGCCGCGGTCACAGTCCCAAGCTGTGCCCGACTCCGTGTTGTCACTGTAACTCGTTACGCCTCGAGTTCCATCTCGTCCATTGCGGGAGCCGTGGTCACGGTAACTTGTTATACCTCGATGTTCGTCTACTCCACTGCGACAGCCACCGTCACGGTAACTTGTTATCCCTCGATGTTCGTCTACTCCACTGCGACAGCCACGGTCACGGTAACTTGTTATCCCTCGATGTTCGTCTACTCCACTGCGACAGCCACGGTCACGGGCTTGAGCTGTGCTGGACTCTGTGTTGTCAAGGTAACTTGTTATCCCTCGATGTTCGTCTACTCCACTGCGACAGCCACGGTCACGGGCTTGAGCTGTGCTGGACTCTGTGTTGTCAAGGTAACTTGTTATCCCCCGATGTTCGTCTACTCCACTGCGACAGCCACGGTCACGGTAACTTGTTATCCCTCGATGTCCTTCTACTCCACTGCGAAAGCCACGGTCACGGGCTTGAGCTGTGCTTGACTCTGTGTTGTCGAGGTAACTTGTTATCCCTCGATGTCCTTCTCGTCCACTGCGAAAGCCACGGTCACGGGCTTGAGCTGTGCTTGACTCTGTGTTGTCAAGGTAACTTGTTATCCCTCGATGTCCGTCTCGTCCACTGTGACAGCCACGGTCACGGGCTTGAGCTGTGCTGGACTCTGTGTTGTCAAGGTGAACTGGCATCCCTCGATGTCCTTCTACTCCACTGCGACAGCCACGGTCACCGGCCTGAGCTGCGCTGGACTCCGTGTTGTCAAGGTGAACTGGCATCCTTCGATGTCCTTCTACTCCACTGCGACAGCCACGGTCACCGGCCTGAGCTGCGCTGGACTCCGTGTTGTCAAGGTGAATTGGCATCCCTCGATGTCCCTCTACTCCACTGCGACAGCCACGGTCACCGGCCTGAGCTGTGCTGGACTCCGTGTTGTCAAGGTGAATTGGCATCCCTCGATGTCCCTCTACTCCACTGCGACAGCCACGGTCACCGGCCTGAGCTGCGCTGGTCTCCGTGTTGTCAAGGTGAATTGGCATCCCTCGATGTCCCTCTACTCCACTGCGACAGCCACGGTCACCGGCCTGAGCTGCGCTGGTCTCCGTGTTGTCAAGGTGAATTGACATCCCTCGATGTCCCTCTACTCCACTGCGACAGCCACGGTCACCGGCCTGAGCTGCGCTGGTCTCCGTGTTGTCAAGGTGAATTGGCATCCCTCGATGTCCTTCTACTCCACTGAGACAGCCACGGTCACCGGCCTGAGCTGCGCTGGTCTCCGTGTTGTCAAGGTGAATTGACATCTTTGGATTCAAGTCTACGCTGTAGAATCTGTGTGACTTCCGCTCCATAGAATTGCGAGCAGTAATGTACTCTTTAAGCAGTTTCTCACAGCGGTCTAAGCGTGAAAGTTGACGCATCAGATGAGAGTCATGCATTTGTCCTGTTTCTGTTAACATCCTCAGCACCCAACGCCTGAACTTTAACATGTATCGCTCTTGGTGATCAACAAAACTCATGGTTGACTTCACCACTTTCCGTAGTTGTTGCATAACCATGGATTTTTGAGGAGCCACGACGTCTCTTCTGAGTTGAGAACAATCAGGTTTGGGTACATCAGTCACATCCTTGGGCATTGTCTTATCCTGGGTCTCAGGCAGACGCTTTTCCCTGACAGTTATGTCATGCTGCGTGTTTGTGGGGGCAAACGTGACGGTCTTAATTCCACGTGAGAGTTTCCACCACCCTCTGTTCATCACAGGTGTTCCAATACGCAGCACAAAATGTTCGAAATCCGGCCTGTTTCTTAAGTCGGTTTCAATTTCAGCATCAGATACGTTTATGTCCACAGCATCAACGTTTATGTCCACAGCATCAACCTTGGATCCATTACCAATATATCGTTGGAATGAGTGTAGAGATTGTCTGGTTTTTTTGTTGACTACCCCAATAAGCTGGTCTTTGGCTTTAATAACTAAAGCAAACTTGCACAAATCAGGAGTCAATGCATCCTGTACATGACGTACATTGTCACTTGTGTAGCTTAGGCTGAAGCTGAAGCGGCAAATAGATCGAACCATATTGATGAATTTAAAAAAATACAAGACAGAAACTAACTGTGTGTGCTTGGTAAGATGCTATGTGTCTTTGAGTATAACCACTAAAGGGGATGGGGGAATGTCTTATATATTAGAGCCTGGCCAGTGTTGGGTAAGAGAACCCTGTTCAAGGGTTGGTGTAAACTGATGCCTGGTAGGACATGGACGTGTCAGTTGGACCGTTGTGTAGATGATTGGACACAGACGTGTCAGTTGGATGTCTTTCGTTCCAACTGACACAACGTTATCCAGGCGGTATTATTCGTTCCAACTGGCACAATATTGTCCAACCATTTGCTTTGTTGTTTGCATGGGCAACCCTGTGTTGTTACTCGAAAACGGAGGTGGGTCTGGCTGTAATTAGATGATTGGACACAGACGTGTCAGTTGGATGTCTTTCGTTCCAACTGACACAACGTTATCCAGGCGGTATTATTCGTTCCAACTGGCACAATATTGTCCAACCATTTGCTTTGTTGTTTGCATGGGCAACCCTGTGTTGTTACTCGAAAACGGAGGTGGGTCTGGCTGTAATTAGATGATTGGACACAGACGTGTCAGTTGGATGTCTTTCGTTCCAACTGACACAACGTTATCCAGGCGGTATTATTCGTTCCAACTGGCACAATATTGTCCAACCATTTGCTTTGCTGTTTGCATGGGCAACCCTGTGTTGTTACTCGAAAACGGAGGTGGGTCTGGCTGTAATTAGATGATTGGACACAGACGTGTCAGTTGGATGTTTTTCGTTCCAACTGACACAACGTTATCCAGGCGGTATTATTCGTTCCAACTGGCACAATATTGTCCAACCATTTGCTTTGCTGTTTGCATGGGCAACCCTGTGTTGTTACTCGAAAACGGAGGTGGGTCTGGCTGTAATTAGATGATTGGACACAGACGTGTCAGTTGGATGTTTTTCGTTCCAACTGACACAACGTTATCCAGGCGGTATTATTCGTTCCAACTGGCACAATATTGTCCAACCATTTGCTTTGCTGTTTGCATGGGCAACCCTGTGTTGTTACTCGAAAACGGAGGTGGGTCTGGCTGTAATTAGATGATTGGACACAGACGTGTCAGTTGGATGTTTTTCGTTCCAACTGACACAACGTTATCCAGGCGGTATAATTCGTTCCAACTGGCACAATATTGTCCAACCATTTGCTTTGCTGTTTGCATGGGCAACCCTGTGTTGTTACTCGAAAACGGAGGTGGGTCTGGCTGTAATTAGATGATTGGACACAGACGTGTCAGTTGGATGTCTTTCGTTCCAACTGACACAACGTTATCCAGGCGGTATTATTCGTTCCAACTGGCACAATATTGTCCAACCATTTGCTTTGCTGTTTGCATGGGCAACCCTGTGTTGTTACTCGAAAACGGAGGTGGGTCTGGCTGTGTCACTTGGACCGTTGTGTAGATGATTAGATGTGCATGCACTAGTTGGACCGTTGTGTAGGTGATTGGACATGTACTCAATGTTGCGTAGCTGATTTTGGGGTTTCTGTTCGATCGGATAAAAACTGAGTCACGGTTTAATGAATGGTTAAGTCAGATATTGTTGGTCAATGTAGTTGAATTGGTTGGAGTTGAGCATTGGAAGTGGGTGCTTTGTACGCACTAGTAGCTTGCTTCCTCAGAGTAAAACCAGAGTCTACTTGAGTTGGCCATTGATGCCTCGTTCACCCAAAAGTCACAAGAAAAATCATTCTGTTGACACTCGCAGAATGGATGCTAAATCTGGTGAAGACTTTGCAGACTTTCACCTTCAAGGACATAAGCAAAGTCTTGTGTCACAGGTCACGCCTCGTTCACCCAAAAGTCACAGGAAAACCATTCTGTCCACACTCGCAGAATGGATGCTAAATCTGGTGAAGACTTTGCAGAAGTTCACCTACAAGGACATAATCAACAAACTGAACAATGACAGCAAAGGCGCTAGACGTAGAATATACGACATCATTCACTGTCTGGAAGGTATTGGCCTTCTCATTAGAAATGGCAAGCGATACGTGGTCAGTACGCAACAGCTGTGTCAGTTACAGACGGTCAGAAGATGTGCTTTGCACCAGTACTCCAGGAGTGTTTACCAGCATTTGCTCGCTCACCCAGGGAAGATTGATGTAACGGACCTGGCTTTGTTACTTAAAGTTCCACAACGCAGGATGTATGACATCTTCGGCACCCTGAGGACAATAGGTGTTGTCACAAAGACACACAGTCAAGGTTTTTACAAGACCACATTTGACACTGATTCTGACTCCTACTGGAAACAAGTTCTGGACAGAATCTGGAGCAATAAACCGGTAGACACATCGCCGGCCGTGTACACCGGTAGACCGATGTCGGCTCGTATCCACAAAAATCATGTAAACCCATCACCGGTAGTGTACATCGGTACACCGATGTCCGCTCATATCCACGGTATACCTGTAAGCACATCGCCGGTAGTGTACATCGGTACACCGATGTCCGCTCATATCCACGGTATACCTGTAAACACATCGCCGGTAGTGTACATCGGTACACCGACGTTCGCTCATATCCACAGTGAACCTACTGGAAACAAGTGTACTATTATCAGTGATAGCCATAACGATTCTGGAATTCAGTCTGTGGGTTCGGAGTCCAAGGGTGAACTAAGTAAATCCCATAGAAGTGACACGTGTATTACCAACATGGACTTGACAGCGGCGTTCAACAACACGCCAAGTGAGTCTCACAAAGGTGACACCTGTACGAACAAGGATTCGTTGGCAGCGGCGGTGGACTACGCCACACCGAGTGACTATCAGAGTGAATGTGCCGAGACTAAGGACCTGGGAGCCGGGAGCTCTCAGTTTGACCTGATGGACCTGATCCTCGAGAGCGACATTGGTCCCAGTTACGCGGACAACGTACTGCAGTCCTTATGGCACAGAGGCGACGAGTGTATCACGGACGGGGACTCGCTGACAGCGGCCGTGGACTACGCCACACCGAGTGACTGTCAGAGGGAATGTGCCGAGACTAAGGACCTGGGAACCGAGAGTTCTCAGTTTGACCAGATGGACCTGATCCTGGAGAGCGACATTGGTCCCAGTTACGCGGACAACGTACTGCAGTCCTTATGGCACAGAGGCGACGAGTGTATCACGGACGGGGACTCGCTGACAGCGGCCGTGGACTACGCCACACCGAGTGACTGTCAGAGGGAATGTGCCGAGACTAAGGACCTGGGAGCCGAGAGCTCTCAGTTTGACCAGATGGACCTGATCCTGGAGAGCGACATTGATCGAAGTGACGCGGACAACGCACTGTCATCCGTATGGCTTAATATGGACTTTGAATGCCCCACCTGAATGGTTTGAAGAACAAGGTCTTGTGCCCGAAGATTGTTGACTTTATGCTTTGTAAATGTTGTTTTATGCTGTACATCGGTTACCAATAAATGTTATATGCACAAGACTACGCAATTCTGTTATGTTTGTGTTTTGACAGACAACTCAAACACGGTGGTTCAATCATTCTTTTATTCATTTATTTAGTTTTTGTGTTTGTGTGTTTATGTGTGCAGTGGGGGTTGTCATTCATTACAGAGTCAACGACGCTAACAAATGTGACATGTTCACACGTTCAGCAAGGTCAACTTTGCTATCCCAGTACCAGCAAACACAATGATGTCCAGCAGGGGAGATGTTCGGTCCGCAAAGAAGTCCACAAAGCCATCCTGTGAAGAAAAGAAGAACAACAAAGAACAAAGTAAACGTATGGAAAGCAAAAAGTGGCCACGTGTAGAGTTGGTCAGGTATTACACCCGACTGACCCACCCAGGAGTTGTTGTTAATCAGCCAATCCTTCTGTTTGGTCAGGAGGTACAGGGCAATCTCATCTCCCACCATCTCTACATAGGAGTCTCTGCCCTTGTCCTTGAAGTACTGACACACCACAGCCCCGAAGGCTGTCAGACTGGCAACGCGACCCCAGTTGCTGGTCCCGTCAGAAAAGAGGCTATTAGCCACTGCACTGACGAATGTCACGTCACCTCTGTCGTCCAATGAAAGTTTGTCAATCATACCTAAATGTCCACCAGATCAGACACCAGTTGTTATAAGCAAAACAAAACAAAACAAAACATAAACACTGAATAACATCTAACGTTAGTCGTAATTACAATAACATAACCCACCGCTGTATTCACATTTGTGTTTCTTCAATAGGTTATCAACAACCCTTTTCATTGTCCACAGAGGTTTACTGTGGTGTGGCTTAGGTTTCAACAGTCCTGTGAACTCCCCAAAGAAAGATTTCATGAGTTGCCTGGTGACAATGTCCAGTGCTTCATCCTCAGGGGATCTCGAGACCGGCTCACTAGCCGAGGCTGTGTTTCCACCCTTGTTAGTATCGCTGCCGGTTTCCTGTAGACGTTGCAACTCCGACATTTTGAGTACCTGCACCTAGCTGTCAAATATGGTTTGAGTATTAAGAATTACAATTGTACGCTTGTACGTGAGCTAGACTAGAGAGTGTAGGACAATACACATCCCTTTATGTATATATAGAGAGATAGATAGAGAGAGAGAGAGAGAGAGAGAGAGAGAGAAGCACTTAACCAAATTTCCAACAGCACACAATCGAAAGGGAACACACGTGAAACATTGCAGCCAGCCCAGAGACGAGATTGAAACAATGTAAGCTTTTATTAAATGACACAGACAGAGAACATTCATGAAAGATTTCAATTTATTGCATTGCAGGTGATGCCGCTGAGTGCTACTGAGTGGGTAGTAGCCTTTTATTACATGATGCAGCAAAGCGCTTGTAAATGACAACCATAGTTGTGGTTACAGCCAAACAGATGCATGATGGATGCACACAAATGACACATTCATGGTAACAACATCATATCCTTAAGCTTCATCAGAAGCAAGTCCTTCATTTTATTGCATTGCGGGAAATGCGCATGAGTGGGTACGTAACCACTCCGGTCGACCGCAACGCTGCAGACACAACAGCGGGTCACTCCATCAGTTACAGTGCACCCGTGTCTTAAGTTGGTGACTTTATCCGGGAATGCGACATATCCCTTTCTGTACCTCTGCTCCCCGAGTATGCGCATCAGCTCATATCGGTTGTCCTTGAACCTGTTGATAAGGTATGAACAGTCCTTGCCTTGGGTGTAGGCATGAAAGATGTGCTCACCCAGTAAGGTGTCATTCTTCACAAAGTTCTCAACTGCGATGTTACACACGAAACATTTGTGCGTGTCGGTCGTTGGCTCAAGGTGGTACATGTTGGCAGACTCTCCAAGCACAAGGAACTTGTTGTCGCGAGGATCCACTAAGGTAGCGTCGCATTCGATGCCAGGGTCAAGTGTCATCTGAAACAGTCGAATGTTGTCAATGGACACTGGCAACTTCAGGTCCTTGAGGCTCTTCTTGAGACGGTTGCGCATGTCAAAGCACGAGTCGAGACAACGCTCACGTTCTGGACATGCACATACGATGCAGTATTTTACAGCGGCCAGTGTAGCGTACCCACCAGTGGAGTACATCAAGTGTTCAGGGAATGCCATTAACCCCCTTTGGAACCGCAGCCTTCCTTGTAAGGCAGCGAGCTCATGTTCACGACCCATGAACTTGGTCTTAATGTACAGACACTGTCCTCCTCCGTGTCTCACGTGTTCGTGCAAATTGGGGTCGCCTCTTTTGTAACCTGAAAGTACAATCTTACAAGTGTTGCACCTGTACGTATCGTACGTTCCACTTATGTGTGTCAGGACATTACGGTCCTCCAGCACTCTGTATCCATTCCTCGAAGCAACACTGTTGCGAGGAGCGGCGTAGGGGGTTGTAACCAGGCTACCGTCCGGCTCCACCTGGCCAACGTTCGCAGTCCCTATACAGTCACGGACGTAAGCATGGTCACTGTCTGAGTTCCACATGGTATTCGCCACTGTAAGCTCGAAGCAAACACTCGATGCACAAGAATGGCGATGTCAGTTTATCTCGGTGTTTACCCTCCGTACTTATTGGTTCGTTGGTTGGTTGGTTGGATGAGTAGACAGATGAATCGAAGGATTGATGAACGAATGTGTCACTGGATGTGTGCTGATCAGAGGGAGGACTCAGTTGAGTTGTAGGTCCCGGGTCTGTATGGTATTAATACCTGGGATGTGTGTGTTGAGAAACTTGTTGGCAGCCTAGAGCATAGACTGGAAAGCTAGCAACAGTGTTACACATCATCATCATCATCATCATCATCATATCATCATCATCATGATCATGATGATTTCACAGCTGCTGTTCTTCTTTGTGACAAGCTTCATGTTCACCGCTACCCATGGTATGTACGCGGATCAGGGGCCTATGCATGAGGCCCTTGCGGGTCTGATGGACAGCCGGTTCCACCTGCGTACATTGACGATATCTTCCCCGAAGATGAACCCTAAGACCTGCACATGGAACATGCTAGGCTGGGGGGTTGGAGAGTACGGAAGGCATTTTGTCACGGTCTACATGAGGTCTGACAACTGCACAAAGTACACCAAGGACTTTTGGTCCGGAACCTTCCCATGTGTGCTTACCAAGGGCTCTGATCACACTACATGTCAGGGCCCTTTACCCGCCGGTGCCGAGGAAGGAATCTGGAACGTGTCTAGTGTAGACATGGAGCCTCCTGTCCACTGGACAGGATCCTTCCGCGCAGCCCCTCAAAGTCTGCCCGGCTCATCTACACCCTTTGTGAAGAAGCTCAACTGTGAAAATCTCATCGGGCTGGCGGTGGCCAGAGCCGCACAGCGCACTGGAGTCTACATCGGCGAAGGAGAGGTTTCGTGTCGGAGCACCAAGACGCTTTTTTACCTGACGGTGAAGGGCCCCGGGGTACAAGTTTGGCTTCGCGTACACGCCAAACGTGCAAATCGCGAGGCGGCTTTCACCACCAAGAACGTAACTTGGGAGTCCGGATTCGACAACCGCGGTCGCCTTGTGGTCTCCATGGCAGGTCGAACGGTGCATTACACCAAGAAACTATTATCTGGTGACAGATTGAAACTGGAGGGTAAAATGAGAGACTTAGTCTCCGGTCTTGAGGTGGGCGAACCCAGATTGTGTCCTCTGACTAGCATCAGCGGCGCGTGCTCTGTCATGAACTCCCTATCAGAGAGCGAGTCGGAGACCCTGGGCAATGTGACCGGTTTCAACGTTGTCCTTTGGCACCCATTTGACACCGGGGTCGGCATGGACGGATACGTTCTGGGTACAAAGGGTGTAATCTCGGCCATGCATTCAGCCTCCATACTGGACACGAACGACGTGGCGTGGATGGAGTTGCCCTTGGATGACTTTACAGCATGCACCCCACGCCTATACAGTATCTCTGACTGCTCAGGACTGCCAGCCGGTGCACCCAGGCTCGGTCCGTATGAGCACGGAATATTTGTGCGTTATACGTTCCCCTAGAGGGTTCAGTTAGTCAGTTTGACAGTCATTCAGTCAGTTTGTTATGACCAATCTGTATGTACAAACCTGTATGAAGTGCACTTGGTGAATGACAAAATAAAAATAAAGTGATATTCTGTCAAACATTAAATCCTTTGTGTCTCTTTCTTTCTTTCTTTCTTTCTTTCTTTCTTGGTCTCAATGATCACCATTGACTGAGCTTGTCGATAACTCTCACATCAATGATTACAGTACTGACAGTACCAACCCAAGGGAAGCAAGGGTGGCAGTTATTAGCCGCTATTAACCCAACCGATGTCTAAAACCGTGAAGGCGATTTCAGGAGACATTTGGTGGCGACAATGTCAGCGAGCAATCGAGCAACGCACAGATCCGAGTACAAGTTTAGCCTTCGTCGCGTGGATGACCGAGAGAGTCTGGTCATTGAAGAGACTAAGGTGGATGACCGAGAGAGTCTGGTCATTGAAGAGACTAAGGTGACTGAGTACATCTATGTGGAGCAACCAGCTACGCGTACCACACATGGCTGCTACCCCATTGGCCGTTGTGACTGTCCACCTAAACATTTCGAAGGTGTGCGCTTCACAACGGCTAACATAATCGGAGCCCAGGCATTGATTGCTGTGGGGATCCTCGGCATCCCCATTGCTACTCATTGCGTAGGTGAACACGTTGCAGTGCAGTACGAAGTGTCATCCCGAGGCAAAAGAGCGATGGTTTGGATTTGCACTAATCAAAAGCCCGGGGTGATCCTTGCTCACGCAATGCATAACGCTGTCTTGTATTGCGATCGCAGGCTCACCAAAGACATACTAAAACGAGTCTCTGCTGATGTGGAGCTATCCCTCGCAAGGCCTGACCTTGACCAGATTGGAGCCGTTCTACAAACTGTACCCTTGAAACTCCTCAAGTCTGCCGAAGGTTGTCACGATACACCTACTGACGCATAACTGTCATGTGGACCGACCTCGGATAGACATGTAGATGCTCAGGCGCCAACGGCCTTCTATGCGGAAACAGAGAACATTATCGTCACCGGCGACAGAAGGGTTAAACACGGCAGTCGGCGCCGAAGGCATCTGCTGACGCTCGGCTCACAACCAACCCAAACCAACCGGGCAATAACATCGCCTCGTATGTAATCTGCCGTACAGGAGGCCCTAGGTCCCTATGTAACCCAGTTTTTGTTTGCATATATATGCATGTGTATGCTTTTTGCCTCAATAAACTCAGAGCACTTTGCGCTCCCAACATTGTGTCTCTCGTGATTCTGTATATCACATCACCATCATCATCATGGCGCCCCATCACGGTGCCCCTGGCATACCACGACTTACAGGTACATTTGACCGACCATCCCCTTTTTTGGCTCTTTTTCTGCTTTTCCTCCTGTTTGGGGAACCGGCTGTTGGGATAATGCCCCGCCGCACCCAGTGTCAATGCATCAAGACCATACCAAAGCCAACCAGAGCCTGGACTACGGCGGTCTTCCATCCCGTATCGGGGCACTGTCGTCGGGAGGAGGTCGTCGTCACCTACAAGAGAGGAGGTCGGACCTGTGTCGATCCTACAGGGATTTGGGCACGCCACCTGAAACGACAGCAATCCTAACAAAGGCAGGATACCTGACCAGCAGCGAAAGAGGAGACTCAACGGACAGACTCCTGTCACAACCGCTTGCTTTTGCTTTTGCTTTTCTTTGACCTAACCCTAGCCCTAACCCTACCTAGAGCGCCATTATGACACAGCATCAGGCTGAACATATGCCTGTAGGACAAATAATATTATACAAATAATAGAGAACAGAAAACCTTTATCAACAGATGGACATCATCATGGACTACCAATATACCATTGTCTTATTTAATGCCAAAACTGGTATATTGCATCATGCTCAAGCACAAGAAACGAGGTGGTTGAACTGCATGCATTGCATTTTCTGCAAGAACCGGCCCCGGAATGGAGGGTTCTATTTGGATTTAGGATTCTTGTGCCCTCATTGCGCGGCCAAATATTGTTACCAAAATGTCGGAGTCTTGTCGTCTGGGAGAATCCGGATGCAACAATGGTACCAATTATACCGAGAACTCTGTTACCCGGAATACAAACCATCAAGGACTAAATTCGAGGACGGGTTGGTAAGACTCTTCCGCTGTGACGAAGTGAGGCTTGAAGCTGAGCCCGGTCCACACAGAAGCGACTCTGTCCAAATCCAGGAGTTGGGCCTGGACAGAGTAGCCCCGCTAAGGATGAGAAAGGGGTACGGGCTGTGGTTCACGGAGTCCGAAGGAAGGACGGTTGTCACGGAAGACGAATCGCCTGGAATGAATACTGGCTGCCCTAGCTTACTGGAACTCTTGATGATCGACAACGCTGTATCAGGTGAACAAACGCCTTCCACTACGTGTCTAGGTGAGGGTGTCGTGTACACTGACCTAGGATAGACATGTAGATGGTCAGGCGCCAACAGCCTTCTATGCGGGGCGGAAACACGAGAACGTAATCCTCACCAACGACGGAAGGGTTAACCACGGCAGTCGGCAGCGCTGAAGGCATCTGCTGACGCTCAGAAGATCACAACCAACCCCGAAACAACCGGACAATAACATCACCTCATATGTAATCTGCTGTACAGGAGGCCCTAGGTCCCCTATGTAACCCAATGTTTGTATGCATATATATATATATATACACTGCTTTTGCCTCAATAAACTCAGAGCACTTCGCACTCCCAACATTGTCTCTCTCGTGATTCTGTATAGCACATCAATAACCAATCAATTGCTGTGTTTGTCTCTTCAGAATTGTGATGTCAAATGGAAGAATATGTAATGTAACCTTTGATAAGTCGAGGTATAATCTTTGCCTCATGCCTCAAGGCACACACTCCTCCACCCTGAGAGAGTTACTGTGCCACATGTTGTGCACTGTTCTAAATGTGACATTTGTGACCAGACCCCCTTCCTCAGATGCAGGAGCTCTGCAGGAACATAGTAACTGAGAGAATAGAGGTTTCAGAGGAGTTTGAGACTATGCTTCTCAAAGACTATATAAACGACAGACGTAAAAACCTGCTGAGATTGGACTCACATCTGTCATTCATTGTGTCGAACCCCTCTCACCTCAGCCTAAGCCGTAACCAGATTCAAGATTCAAAGTGGGGTTTTTTTTAAAACAATTTTTGTCATGTGCACAGTGAATAAACATGTTCTCAACAATTATGCAATATGGGTCTTCCTTTATTTTCCACAGAATGTCAAGGACTATATACATCTGAAATAAACATAAAGTCTTATCACACGTGTCACATTGCGTAGCTTTCTTTTATTCACAGGGCAGGGTAATACATGATGAAATGCACACATTGTACAAGGATGCAGTTATTTGACACGATATGTAGGCATTGCACATGGACATATGTCATAGGTATGCTGTGCTCTTCTGTGATAGTCAGTCAGGGTTCTCCTCTGTGTTCTTGTCACCAAAGATTTGCAAAAGATCCTCCGTTTCACCAGGTCACGCACCCGGTGGGGAGCTTTGCGTAGCACTTGCGGCACGACAGAGAAGATATTTCACGCAGAGCGCTATGCACATCGAGGTTGACAATGGAACTGCCACATACTACACAGTCCCGTGTCAACAGCCGTGTAAGGCCAGAGAGTTCCTCGCGTGTGAACTCACCGGGCTTCAGCTCTTCCAAGAGCGACATCAGAGTGTCTTGGATATGTAAAGCTCTCACAGGGTCCGTGACACACTCCTTGTTCACCCCGAGCAGGCAACAGGCGGCAATACACTTCCACCTCTCAAAGTGTAACAACCTGACGTCCAACGTTGTCCTTGAGAAAAGCTTGACTGCTGCGAAGTTGGCGCGTTTTTCCAGGCAGTAAGTAGGTTCCTGATATCCTGGCGATGGCTCTTCCTTGCTGCGGTGTTCCAGAACAAGATACTTGCACAGTACACTGATCATATTTTCAGCATTGACCGGGAACACGGAACCTTTCAACTTGATAATTATCCGCTTCTCGGCCTCTTCTATGCCTCGCACACTCGACGGGATGACCGTGTCCGAGCCCGTGTTACTGCAAGAGTCTGTAACCAATGCCTCGTCCACCCAATCTTCACGTCTGTGCAAGTCATTTAGAGAGACTCTTGTCAACACAGCATACATTTTAAACGAGAGTGACAAGCACGCTGCTCTGATGTTACGGATGTTCTTCAACAGTTGACACAAGTCCTCACCGAGGTCAGCGCACTTGACTATGTATCTGTCCATGACATTCACAGTCGGTACAAAGACAGAGTGGTGGTCCTCGTTGTCCACCAGTTTATTTGGTAGGATTTTAGCAAACCAACTGACAGCTGACAGTCTACGGCTCTGGTAGTTTGTAGTGTAATCGGTTAGCGCTACCTCCATGTTAGTGTCTGCACTATGCAGACACAATTGGGCATTCAAGGCTTGCTTAAGTTCACCTCTACCCATATATAACATACCAAAGTCCAAGTTGGGAAATCTTAACACGTTTGGCCTTGAAGAAGTACTCAATGAACGCTCCTTCTCAAGCGTGTCAAGCTCAACATCGAGTCGACGTCTGTTATTGTTGGCCATCTGCGTTGTTCTAGGACCACCACCTCCACTCGCCTCGTGTTATACTTGAGCAAGGTTTGTACAGAGTACAACGGTCTCTTTTCTGAATGAAGCGAGACAGGTTCCTCCTGTGTCTAGACTGGAAACGATATCAATGTCTGGTCTCCTCTGTCAACGGGGTCTCAATGCCTTGTATCCTCTCTGGACAGGAGGGGGGGCCCAATACCTGGTCTACTCACTCCTCTTGCATCCTTCAGAGGCAGGGTATAAATAGTGCTAGGAGGTGTACACTCTTTTATACACACATATTTTTTTTTTTTCAACCGTGAATCACGTACTGGTTAGAGTCACTGAAGACATTTTCTGGTTGATGGTTCCAATGGATAAAAAGTCATGGGTTGGATACACAGACTCTACACCAAGGAGCGATTGGCTCAAGTGAGTTTGAACAATGAGGGTGACGACGTGTACGATCTCGACATTGACACAGCTTATACCAATGAGGAAGAACCTCGACTGTGTACTCTGAGTTCTCTGAGTAGTGCATGTTCTGTCATGAGCTCTTTGTCAGAGAGCGAGATGAGGATCCTGGGTAATGTCACAGGATTTAATGTCCACTCATGGACACCTATACAGTTTCTCTGACTGCTCAGAGCTTCGTGCCGGTGGAGCACCCAGGCTAAGTCCCTACCAGAAGTGAAATGAAAAAACGCTATGTGTTTCCTTAGACAGACACGGTTTACTAGCAGTACACTTGGTACCTACAGGGGCTTGTGATGTGTATGTAGCATGGATTACTGGATGTATCACGTTTGTTTTGGCTTTTCTTGTGCTTTCTGTTTTGCATTTTGACATCATGATGAATTGCTTACGGAACAAATAAACCTTTTTTGTGTATCCCTATTCAGCCTACCTGTGTCTCTTTTTAGCAAGTTACGACATGATATAAATGTGGTTTGAACTCTTTGAAATGATGGGAGTATGGGTTATAGGTTTTTTTTTTAATTTATCAGTCGTGACTATGAATAAATGACTGGCTGACTGATTGAATGAACCAACAAAACAGTGGGTCTCCCACATTGTGCACTCATAAACCTGCACATCACCGATCGTGGTGTTATATGGCAAGAGCGGCAAAATAAATAATGAACAACAACAACACTGCATTACAGCAACACATTTGAAGTTTATTAACACCGGTCCACATTTACACATCTCGGGGAATCAAAAGACAATTGTTATTTGGTCAGTGAGAAACATGCATAAGAAATACATACAGTCATGGAAGAAAACAAGGGTGGTCTAATAATTTGTTTCCATGACTGTACATAGACCTGCCAGAACATCGCCGATCGTGGTGTTACATGGCAAGAGCGGCAATGAATAATGAACAACAACAACAACAACAACAACACTGCATTACAGATGTACACACATTACAGACACGTTTAAAGTTTAATAACACCGTCCACATTTACACAACTCGGGGAATCAAAAGCCAATTGTTATTCTGTCACTGGAAAACACGACAAGTAATCGTGTGTAGGTGCATGAGCATGGTGGTCAGCAGCAATGTGTTCACAACGGTCTGTCATAATCACACGGGACCATGGGATAGATTCGCCAATGATAGAGACTATAGATCTCCGGAAGGCTTGTAGGGCTTTATAATCAGCATCCGTTATGAAGAGCTTGAGGGCCTGCATGATGTTTACGGCAAGCTTCTTATTGTCACCCTTGAATCTGTCGATGTTGTACATCTCTAGCCAAGAGTGTACATCTGTGTGTTCCTTGTTTCTTTCAAATATACAGGCCAAGCCATCCACGATGGCTTCCACGAGGTTCATATCATCCATTTTGCCCTCGGGAAAGTGCTCAGGGTGGTGAGGGTTATTATCATAGTGATGCTTGAATCCAAAGTTGGCCATAGCTGTCGTGAGAGCACCGACGTCAGTGTGCACTTTGTCCAGTGAACAACGTTCGTCTTCCGGCTGGTTGATTCCGTGGCGTTTGTTGAGCTGGTGCCGTTTTTTCGCATTCACACGCAGGTTCTCTTTCTCCATGTGCACAGCTATGATACCGGCATACGCAGCCGCTTCGGTGGTACTGGTCTTGCTAGAGTCGTGACACGCTATGCTTCTCACAAAGTATCGATCGGCCAGCAGGTCCAGAGTGTCTTTGCAACCCCTGGTCGCTTGCTCCAGAGATCTGGCAACCACAGCCCCAATCATGGTTACGAACATGTTGTGTGATAGGAAGGACTTGTGGTGCTCTCTGACAGGGAGATTGTCAACTAAGGCTTTCTCACATTCGGGGCCCCAGACCTTGGCATTTGCAGCAGAGCACAGGGTGTGGACCAGTTTGATAGTCCCATACGGGGTCACGGGGACCTCGATTTTCACCTTCTGTGCACGAGCACCCTCCACGATGCTCTGTACGGATGCTTTCATTCGAGCCGGTCTGTAGACATATTCATTATGCTCGGGGATCAAAGGTGCTGGTTTCGACGGTAAACCAGCATCCTTTCTTGAGGTTCTGATTCTGGTAGGTTCGGCGGACGCCATGGATTTGTTTTTTTTTTTAAAGTTGTTGAGCAACAAGCACGGTCAGTGGAGGTGATACACGAGTTGATGTACGGTGGTGAGCGGCGTTAATACATGGAATGCATTGTGCTACCTATAGTAAGTAGAAAGAGACTTGAAATTGTCAGCCGCGGCGTTGCAGAGTTTCCAAGAGGACTCTCAGCCTTGGGTTGTCGGACTGGGGGTTTCACTCCTGTTGAGACGGTGCAATTTGCAACAGAGAACGTGTGCTCTTCGTTCCTGTATCCCACTTCGGCTGACCTCATACACTGGTAGGTTGCATTGTGGTCACACGTGTCATCGTAGACGATTAGAGCCCCGTCGCTAGTTAGGTCGTAGGTGACGTTCGTAATCGACTGTACACAGTCCGTATCGTAATTCAAGACATAGCCTTGGTTTTCAATACGATATATTCCACACCAACGTCCTGTGGGTTTTAAGATGTACCAGGTAGTGGAGTGAACGTGGCTAGGATTCGAGCTCGGACACACCAGTAGCAGATGTGACTTTGCGATGTATTCCTCCTCTGTTGTTTCCAGAAACGTAGGCTCGGTTGTCACTGTGAAGTCGTCAGGTCCGGTGGTTGCGTCTGCGATGTATTCCTCCTCTGGTGTTTCCAGAAACGTAGGCCCGGTTGTCACTGTGAAGTTGTCAGGTCCGGTGGTTGCGTCTGCTTCTAGATCTGTATAGTCCATATCCGTATGGTCCATATCTGCCATTGCCGTAGGCGTAGGTAACGGCAACGGTGTTCCATCTGACAGGGTGACTGTCCATAGTGCAACAAGTACACATGTCAAGCGTATAGTTGAAGAAGCCATGACTTGTCAAGTCAAGGGCAAAAGAAATGTGATCAATGTGACTTTGTGCCCATTATTAATACCCTTCAACTCAGTGGTGGTTGGACATCAGATTTTTGCTAACAGTGGTTGGCTGGAATGTAAATCCCCTGTGATTGGAGGTGTATAGCCAGGATGTATTCGGGTAGGTATAGTGCAAAATCGAGAAAAAAAAACAAAACAAAACAAAACAAACAATCAAAAACATAAAGAAACAAAAAACAGAACCAACCAAAGAAATTGGGGACAACGCTACGCTCAAAAAGTCTGCGTTGCGCTCCTGTTTGTTGTCCTGACCGGTATACGGCAGTTATTCGTGCTAGACCTGAGTTTCATGATTACAACGATCAATAGTAAAGGGCAGGTGAGAGCAGATAGGGTCAGTGAAACGGCAGCCATAAACCGGTTGTGACCTATCATGCTCTCACAGTCGACTCGAGTTATCCCATGTGATGGCGATTGAGGCGCTGTATTCTCAGCATATTGGGCAATGTATTTCCGAGCAGTGGCATCCATGGCGATGACATCCTGCAGCAAGGCATCTCCTAGCTTCAGCAACTGAGAAGACTGCGCGTATTGGTTCTGAATGCTATTGAGGGACGCGTGTATGTCGAGATCGGACAGCGAGTACACCTTCGATAGTATCCTGGGACTTTTAGTCACCCGGACCCCCCTTGGATTTCCCGTGGCGTTGGCGATGTCAAGAGCTCCGCCGCTAGCCGTCCTGAGCGTGTACCTGTCCAATCGGGGCTGGTAGCAGAGAGGACCGAAGCACGGGGCGCCGCACACCACGGGACACTCTAAACCTATCTCGCCGTTTTCGTTCACCTTGCACGCCGAGACCGTGCCATCGTCACGTTCCAGAGGTTCACATATACCCCTAGAGTCACACGCGGGCTCCCTGTAGTTGGCGTGCGTGTCACTCACCATGGGCCTGTCCAGCCAACAAGTCCTGTTGCCCCTTGAGGAGTCTATGAAGGACATGTACCAGCGGGAGAGGGCTAGTGGCTTCCATCTCTCCCTCTTAACAACCATCACGAGCCTAGAGGACGAAAGTAAACGACTTGCGATGGGTATGTCAGTGTAGAATTTCGTGATGAAGCCAGGTTCACAACCCGTCATATCCCCCCTCTGTACACCCAGCGTACAGGCGAGTAAGCGCCGGTGAGCTCCCTGGAATGCGAATGTGACGGCGTTGAGCTGCACGGCCAACTTGAACGCGCCGGTCTTCCACCTGTCGAGCAACACGTCGAAACTGTTCGCGTCGCCATTGGACATCGATACCGGCTGCCATTTGTTTAGATGGAGAGGGACGTACGGTAACGTAGGGACGCGTTCCACTGCTCTCAGCGCGTCTTCGATCAAGGTCCTGTGGTGTCGCATCACATCCACAGTTTGTCGAGGGTTCGTTGAGGCCTTCTTACTACGTTGGTATGACAGTAGCTCAGATACGGAATCAGACATACTCTGGTGCTGGTTGACAATGTGCGTGTCCATGAGGGCGGCTAGATCGTTGAAGATCGCGTCTAGCGTCGCCATGGCCCTGCTGTACTCGACCGTGGCGGATTTCAACGTGGTAGTTGCGTCTTGCAAGGTGCCGGTAGAGCACAAGTGCTTACAACCTTTGTAAGAGTCAGGTAGTCCTCTGCAGGCCACCTGAGAACACTCTGGGTAACTGAATTTGAGCTCGGTCCAGTTGAATCCTAGAAGGAAGTGATACGCGATGTAGGTGTCACGAATCTCGGGTGTACGTATCTTCCATCTACCGGGATCGAGTAACACCCTATGATCCGTGTCTCGAGTCTCGGGTCGAGTGGGTATCGAATCTGCAGAAACGCTATCAGAGCTTTCATCTGCGGTTGCCCTGAATGGCAAATGTTGAGCAAACACGGGGCACCACGTGTGTCGAAGGAACACAGCTGACAGCACTAGAAAGGCAATAAAGGGTGGAGGTGGGCGTGTGATTAGGCCGTTTGTCATTGTCTTATTGCAGTTTCCTATAGCGGTGTTTGTTATATCGATTCCTTTCACACGTGGCGCAAAGCAGTGCCATTGCGGCGATGTTGATTAATACAGCGAGTATGACGGCACTCAGACATAGTGCAGAGGCGCGAGTCGACATGTACGTTACACGTTTCACCCTCTGTTCCGCTTGTCTGACATCACCTTCGATCAGAGAACCCAGTTGAGAGAACACACTGCCCAGCTCCCCAAAGGACACGTTCATGACACTCATACAATCGAGGGTTTTTTGAAAATACATCTCCGAGGACGCCACATGACCTGTGACCCAGGTCACGTTAGGGCAATATAGTAACGCAAGGGGTTGTGCGATCAATGCAACGAGTGGTCCCAACCGTGTCACGTAACTCTTTGCTTTGGAGACCTGAGGCTTCTCTGTGCTCGTGTAGTAGCCCAGCGTGGGCCCGTGGGACCCTACCAAATGTTGACTTGATCCGAGAGACAAAGGTTTCAGGTCACACGGGAGTTTAACGCGTATCGCGCCGTGGTTGACACGGACTATCATTTTAACCAAGATCTCATCTGATGATGCCACGGTACGATGTGAGATTGCGATCGGGTATCCCGTACCTCCTCGGGGCCAATTGTTTTCTGCGTAGTCTCCCAACTCCATGCACAAACTACTGCCTCTGATACACTCCAGAGTTTGTGATATCAAGTGCATGCTGTCAAGACTCGCCGATACTCCTCGCGGTGGTGAGCTTTGGAGATGGTAGGGAAGTGTGCTGCGATTGCCCATCGTGATCTCGTTGGTGGACAGCCACTCTTGTTCTTCTCTCGTGAGCACAGGTGTCCCGAGCCAACGATTCGAGTCCGTTATACTCTGAATAACAGACTCCCTCAGTTCTACGGGGACAGTGGGGATCGGCAATGACACCGACAACCGAGCGCGATGCTCGGCCGCGCTAATGTAGCTATCGCAACCTTTCGGTTCGCGGCCGTCGTATTCTTTGGTCAGTAATCCAATGGAAGGTAACCTAAGATCGTTGTCTCGTACCACCGTAGGCGGTGAATGCATGCAGATTCTATCGTTGTCGTGATCTACGAACACCACGTCTCTGTCGTTCAACTTGACAACTTGTGCGCTGTACGGTACAAAGTCGACCTTGTCGATAGTGTCTCGGAGTATAACTTCACTGTCGAGCAACGGAGCGCCTACGTTCATGTCTGAGGACAGGCCCAGCATGAGGTTCGGAATATCGGGAACCCGGACAAAGCTCCTGGTCATTGTCACCTTCCCCCCCTTTGCTGTTACGTGCTGGAAAAACATGCCCCCCTCCAGTTTATACACACCGTCCACTTTAACGTAAGAGTATCTTCCGTCACCAAAGGTGGAGTTCCTCGTATACCGGTAATGCAAAGTCCGGCTCTTTGTAGCAGCCCTGTCGATTATGCGCGAGAGCTCGGTGAAGGTCGGACCACCTTCCGGGTTGCCGAAGGTGTAGTCGAGATAGCCTAGAGAGTACCTACACACTCCCCATTTGGCCATGTCCGAGATAACTCCCGTGAGTTCACGCATGGTGTAGCCGACCCTCTTCGACTCCCGTGGGTTCCTCGCGTGTCTGTTGAGCAAGCGCACCGACTTGCAGTCGTTGGAAATGTAGTCGGCCGATGGCACCGATACCACTATGCCCGCGCGGTTGTTGGAACTCTTGCACAGCTCCTCGAACACCAACAGTCCTGTCCTCTCGGGGTACAGCTCGTGGCGGGGTACTCTAATTGCATAGGGTTCTTGAGGCGCATAGCCTCCTACGCTCCAGCGAGCAGGTTTTACTCGCGCACAACCTTCCTCTTCGTTTGGGAACACGGATATAGTATCCAGGTTCAGGAAAGCTCCGTGTAACGACACAAGCAGGCCCAGCTCCTGCAACGTAGTCTCGGCTTGGTATTGCTCAGATGACAATGTGTCGTTGTTGTGCCACTGAGAAGGAGGAGTGTATCGTTCAAAGACCAGCTCCCCTCCTTCACTGTCCTGTGCAAGCCATGGCTCTATGCTGACTGGGCAGATGACGATGACGATTGCGTCTCCGTATCGGCACACACTACACTTCTGAAAGGGCAGTGGAGTATTGTGACACGCTACAATAACATCGCCGACGTTTCTCCGGTACACAAGCTTGTAAAACCCATCCCGTATGGAGCTTATCAAAGAACATTTATCCTTATGAATACATTTAAAATGATTATGCTTTTTATCAAACCTTCTGGTACGTATGACATCTGCCAGTTTGTCCCCCGAAAGCCCTGGGATAACCTCTACCTTTGACCCGTATAGTGTTTTGATCATAGTGAAGTCTGATGACTTTACAGTCCGCGGGTCCACATCGATAACTACTACTACTGCTACTCCTCTCTGAGCTCGGTTATGTTGTTGTTGTGATTGCAAGCTCAATAGCCAGTCGAGTACAGCTGCGATTTCTTCCTGGCGAGGGGCGACTCGACTGGAGTGAAGGAAACTGAGCTTTGCGCCAATTTTACCAGTCCAGGCCTGATGGAGGATAGTTGTTAGGGTATCATTGGCTGACAGAGGTATGTACAGCCTAGGTGACTTGTAGTCTTTGGTCGATGATGATGATGATGATGATGATGATAGTGATAATGATAACGACGGTCTGACAGGTATATGAAAGTACTGCCAGTCAAGATGCTCTGGGATTTCTTCTGTCCAGATGGCAAACTCAACGAGTACGACGTCGCATCGTAACACGTCTAAGGGTGCAGAAGGGGCATCTCTCCATGGTCCAGATGAGAGGGAGAAAATGTCAGCTGTGGCCAGACAAAAGCGTTCGGTTTTAGGTGGCACGGAACCGTACAAAACTCGACCGCGGTCCTTCATCGAAGCGGCAGGGCGCTGATGTGTTATTTGTACAGTCCAGTCATTATTGCTACCCTCGAGCCCTTTCGATAGATGCTTAAAGGGTGTCAGGATGCAGGTCGGTGAGCATAGCCCGTTGGGATTGATGTAATTCAACAACGCACTGGTGCAATTGCAGGCTGGGTGTAGCTTGGGTTTCCACACGCAGTTTATAGCTAATTCCTTGAGAGGGGATACCATTTTTCCTCGGTCATTGTCGTAGATATAAACTACAACAGACACCAAGTCAAACAAATCACAGCGAAAGTCTTTCACGGCAAGCGAAATGTCCAAGGTGTACACAAACGAGCCTTCTGTTTTACTTATACACCAGTCAAGGCCTGTGCTGATGTTATATCGCCACTCGGAAGACACCACGCTTTTCCTGTCAGCTGTTACAGCCGGCCTCATCTCCCACACACTCGCCAACCTCCTACCCGTGTGCCACTCAACCTTTTCTGGCGTGTACCTGTGCGACATGCCCATGGGAATAGTGACTCTTGACGGTATAACAACGGTGTCCTGTTCCGCTAGCCACCAAGGACTGGGTTGTAGGAACTGAACGGACACAACGGGCTGCACATTGCCGGTAGCAAACGGTTTGACGATTGTATTGTACAGGATCCTGGAAGTGTGGTAAAGGGAGAGCTTGTTCATTGTGTAATACAAGGTTTCGGCTGGGGACGACATGTTGTATAACATTTGCTCAAAGTTGTGAATGCAGTCGTCTAGCTGATCGTAGCTGACGAGCAGCGTTTTGCACAATTGCTCGACCTCCCCTCTGGGTATGTCCCGCACCCAGTCTAAGGTCAAATTCTTGATTGTATCGAGTAGGGGAGTAGACTGCAGAGGCGTCAAGAGTGTCGATATCTTGTAATCTTCGGGATGTCCACAGACCTTGTCGTGCCAATGTGTGCCGGACAGTATCACACTTTGACCTTCGGGACAAGGTTTTGGGTCATGCGGTCTACACGTCTCTCTACCGTCGTATAAACCCACGTGATACCCGCGGGGACACACCGAGGCACATACTGTTCTTCCCCATATGTTCACACCGGTAGGAAGGGACGGTTGACCGAGGGGACATCTGTGCAAACATCGCGGCATGCCGATGGACGAGCAGCCGACGAGAACGTCAGGTGGCTCGCGTGCGAGGGAGCAGAAGTGCGCCAGGTTCAGTACAACGGGACTGCACGTGCGGATATTGCTCTTGTCCCACAGCGCTTCCGGTCTAGTGTCTACGCTCGAGACGCACAGCGCTATCAGCAGGTATGTCACGGCAGCAGCAGCAGCGTTCCGCGTCGTCATTGTCGGCACTTGTTGTAGATATTGTCCGATTAACAATGTGGTTAAGTAATTACAAAAAAAAAGTCACAATAGTATGCAATTGAGATGGAGAACCCCAAGCAGAAAACCCTCTTGAGTCTCTTTGATGGCACAGGTAGTACTTGCAAGCCCTTCGTCGAAGCCGGATGGAACGTGCGAAGGCTGGACGTTGACGGTCGTCACGGTGCCGATATCCTTACGGACATACGAAACTGGGACCCCGTCAAAGATTGGTCAGGGCCGTTCCCTGACGTTATATTCGCCGGACCGCCTTGTGAACATTACAGCTCAGCCAGGACTTATGCAAAGACACCCAGGAACTTGGAACTGGCCGATTCTTTGGTCAAAAAGACTATAGACATCATAGAGTACTTTCATACCATCAAGCCTAGCATGCGGTACTTTGTGGAAAATCCCGACTCCAGTATGCTATGGCGGAGATGGGTGTCGCACAGACTTTACGAAGACGTCAGCAACCACCCAACGAGTGTCTTTGTCGCGCTGATGAATCACGGTGACAGAAAGAAAACGTGTCGGGAATTCACACAAGCCATCGGCCAGGGGTTCAGGACGGCTTGTAAGGACAAGCGAGTCGTTCGACTCGATTACTGTCGCTACGGCGCAAAGTACAGAAAGAGGACACGATTGATGACAAACGACCCTTTCCGAGGCAAGATGTGCAGAAGGAACTGTGTCAACATCGAGCACGGGAGGCACATCGAGGTAGCCCAACGCGGACCGCGTTTGTACTCGAACAGCAACGGATTGACAGTAGGAAAGAAAAGGCACACATTGGATGAGCTACACGCGTATCCCGCCGGTCTAGCGAATGCAATATTTCAGCACATAAACAGCACTGACTCCTATGAGACGAAACGAGGTGTTGGTCCCACATGCGTAGAGCCTGAATTGACTCCACTGATGTGAGGGCCTCTCCTCTGCACCGTGATGACTGTTACGAATGCTAGAATTTTGTTGTACACTTGTGCAATGACAATAAAAGGATTTTGATGATTCTGTTTGTTACTGTTTTGTTGCTTCGAGTTGATGTCTGTGCAGTTGTGATATGTCACGGGATTGATTAAATAAAGAAGACGAGTCACTCCAGTTTCGTGTTTCGTGTTTTATATTCAACAAGATAAGAGGATACATTACATTGCACAACAGTACATAACATTGCATTACAGTACATTACAGTACAGATTGTACACTTGTGCAATGACAATAAAAGGACTTCTGTTTTGTTGTCTCGAGTTGATGTCTGTGCAGTTGTGATATGTCATGGGATTGATTAAATAAAGAAGACGAGCCAGCTCCAGGTTCACGTTTCGTGTTTTTATATTCAATAAGGCAAAGGACACATGACATTACATTACAATACATAACAGTTCATAACATAACATTACATTACATTACATTACAGTACAGATATCGAGTCAGGGTACAAAACACTTTGGTGTGGTGTGTGTAGCAAAGACCAGAGTGCCTAGCTTGGATTTCGAGTGTACTCTGTTATGTATAGGACAAGGGTAAGTTGTAGACTTTTCGTTGGCCTGAACACAAAAAAGTCCCAGTGCGGTCTTCCTAACAGTCACGGGGACGCCCCAGAGGGACGCTAGCCTCCGAGCTTCGTTTTTCACCCGAACTTGATCCGGTGCCTCCTCGAGTCGGGAGGCGACCGAGGGTTGCGAATATCCCCGAACGTCCAAGATGCCTCGGAAACGGCTGCCCAGCGATGTCACATCGGCCAGTATCGGGTTAGAGGAGAGCCCCACGGAGAGGGAGAGCGAGTTGTCGAAACCCGGGTCCTCTATGTCTTGAGTGTTGAACGTGTCCACGTACTCGAACCCAGAGTCTTCCTTGTAACAGTTGGGCAACCGTACGCATTTCCTAAACGAGTACGGGGCCTTGTCGATGGCCGAGCGCCTGGTCTCTGCGACAGCCGACTTTCGCCTCAGATACTTGGTTCCTGTGGAGATACAACAACCTCCCCTTCTCAAAGCATCTCCCAGGTCGCAGAGTTCACACGATTCGGTATCGGCTGGGTAGGACAGTAGAACGTAGTTGAGAGAGACTTTCTCCATCTCGTCGAGTAAAGCTCTGTAGGCCTCTATCCCCTCAAAACTGCACAGTTCTACCGGCAGGTACCACAGCATCCTCAGACTCAGCTTCGATTTGACCGACGAAACCCTGATGTACACAGCGATCTTACCAGCCGCTTTGGCCAGCTCTCTGAGAGACGGGTCGCTCTCGAACTCGCTCTGTTTCACTTTGGCAAATCTCAACAGAGACTCCACTATCACCAATATGAGACTCGTGGTCAAAGCCTGCGAGACCTTACGCTTGGTAGATCGCTGGGCTTGTACAGCGAATTTCTCGTTGCACGTCCGACAACACTTGAGGTCCACGTCGAGGTTCAGTCGACTGACAGGTCTGCCGGGTAAAAACACTTCATTGTAACACAGAGATCTTCCCGTGTCTCGGTTGGCCACAATGGTACTCAGGTGTCCTCTGGATGTCACCGTGTACCTGTGCAATGTTTTGCCCGTGGCAGGGTCTATAGGGTCTTCCATGAGCAGCACGGGGTTGATAGAGCCCCACTTTTCACGGGACGGTAGAGTCCCCACAGGCTCGCGAGTGCGTCCTAGACAGTAGTTGATCAAATCGTCAAACTTCACAGTGTTACTCGTATGCACTGTAAAGTGGTAGGGGGGGAAGGCTATTGGGTTGTCTGTGAGAGTCCCCGGGAGGTTGTTGAAGCTTTGCAATGTGTTTGCGGTGAAACTGTCATCCTGTCTCACCTTTGGTGGAGACACAGAACAACGTATCGACCCACTAGTGCTTGGTTGACACAGTGACACTTGTTTGTCTGCTGCTGCTGCTGCTGCTGCTGCTGCTGCTGCTGCTGCTGATGATGATGATGATGGGTGGTCAGAGTGAGTCTCTTGTGTCTCCTGGTGATAGTTCAACAAGAGTTCATCTGCTCCTTCTTGTTGACGACGATCCTCCTCTCTGTTGTCTGGGTAATTCCAATGGGAAAAAAAGGTATGATCTGTTCCTACCAATGGAATACCGTGGAGAGATTGATGATCCTCAACACTCCGGTCCAGTAGTCCTCCTGTGACTATTACATCTTTCAACTCCGGAGGCTCCAGGCTAACCGCGTCGGCGTAATGCAGGCCGAGAGCTCGATTGAACAGGGGGTAATGATGCATAATGTCGTACTTTCGTTTAAGCATCTCACCTACGGTCTGAACAAAAAGAGAGTGCACTCGGCGACCGAGCTCAAGTTCTTCATCGTGAGGGTTGTTTGTGTAATGTTCCAAAAAGATAGCACACTTGACACCCTTTGACACGCAAAGGGCATCGAGATCAACCTGGGTAGCCACCGATTGTAGGTCTCCGATCGGCCGCTGGAAACTTATCACACGGTCCGCTACGCAGGTTGTGCTCCCCATACCGCTGACGGTGAACTCCTCAAGTACAAGTACATGGAGAGAGGTTGTATCTTCGAAGCTGGAGGCGACTAGGCGAGCGCACAGCGAATCACCCTTTCGTAGAACAAGAGCGATGGCAGAGGTGTTCCAGACGTGCCACTCCTTGTCAAAGCTACCTCGGGTCACGTAGCACCTAACGGGAGGCTTTGGTGATTGGTGGTTATCTGTAATCACAAGTTGTTGTTTTTGCTTAACATTGCACGCCATGGTTTGATAGGACATATATTTTTGTCATAGATTACTGAATGTGTAGAGTGTGGTGCGTACATACCCGGTAGAGACACTTTTATCATCAATCCGACAATGTCTTACCCACAGTCGACGGTTGGACGGTCAGATGTTTCACATTCGGTTTGACGCACTCAGATTGAGGGATCGCAGCCTGTCTGTTTTTACGTGAACTACCTAGTGGAATACCATAGCTTACCCGTACAAGGGACGGACTCAACGTAACAAGAAGATAGGACAGGACAGGACAGGATAGGATAGGATAGGAAAGTAGAATTTGCCATGTCCATGTTCGCATGAAACACGACTCGATATACTCACATCGTTACTGGAAGACAAAAAGTGAACGGTGGAGGATCCCTTGTAACCAGGGTCGAATCTGTAGGTCCTGTTCTCTGGGTTACCGGAGATGTTGACGGGCTTTTCCGTGTGTCTGAAAGATGGCAGTTGCTGCAGTTCCTCCATAGTTGTCTCGACGCCCAATCTCAAGGTGGTGCACATGTGTTTATTCTGAGCCTGGACCATGACATTGATATCCAAGTGTAGGAGCACTGCGGCTAGCAATAGCCTCATCATCAAACTTTTTCCACACTGTCTCGGGGCCAAACACAGCGTGTACGGGTTTGCGTAGCGGGAAAACTCCCTCTCCACGTGGTAAAAGTGACTGAGAGCAGGGTTGACGTGATCGTAGTTTTCCGAGCCCAAAGGAGCTAAACCCAGCTTCCGCAGTAGTGCGTGCTTATACTTGAAGAGATCGTCGCAGAACTGGTTCTTCGTAATGCCCAACACCACCCCCCTGAAGAGCTCCAGTTGAAAGGGCTCCATTCTCATGCCTCTAACTTGGAAATATTCAAATACCCTATCTATCAGACGTTCGAATCGATACATGACAGAGATGGACTTATCCTTCACCGATGCACCGTGAAGCTGTAACTCACGCATCCTAGCCTTAGCACCCTCCAATCCCAGCTCCTTTATCAGTGCAGCTTGTGCAAAGCGGTCCTTCGTCAAGCGATTATACTCGGCCATTCTCTCGTTCTCCACACGTGCCCTTGTTCTGTCGCTGTCGTCTTTGGACAGCCTGGTTCTTACGCAGTCGACAGCCACCCCGACGGGTTCGAGCCTAGCGTTGTCGATGGGATCTTTCACCAAATCGCCGATCAACCACAAGGTCTCTTCCGGGTCCATAGACAGCGCTCGATGGGAGGCTCGTCGTAACCCCGGCGAAGTACACCCGGAGCTTAGGTGCTGCATCGCGGCAGACAAAGGTGTCGTATTGTGCCCAAGCGAATGTATCACAGACAGCCTTTCGATGTGTCATACGGATAGCAGAGAGCAGGTGAGCCCCTCGCGATCTACCGTATCAGAGTTTGTGTTACCGCTAAAGATTTACTTCAGATACTGTTGGCTTTTCTCTGGAGTGCCCTGGCACAACATCGAGCACACAGGGACGACTACGACGGAGCCCTCAATCGATCGAGAACTAGTGTGCCTTAACCGAACTTTGATGACAGATGAACCCCCCAAACTGTGCGGCCAAGTTCGCTGTGACACAAACGTCTACCACCGTCAAACCATGAAAGCATTCTGGTTGACCACAGATGGGCGATTAGTCTATGTAGATCGAGTGTCTGAGGACATCAAGTTTCGCTACCTCAGACAGCATAACCTGCGTGTGGCTTTGTCCTTGTGGACCACCAACCCCGAGCTGTGTGGACAAACAATGAGAGCCTCCGCGTTAGCTCACGATAACCTCATCAAAATATGCGGAGAAGCGGCGCGTATAAGCCAAGGTAGATTCTACAACCTGTACGCAAATTACCCTTTACCGATCAACGATATCGACGGCGGACGGAACGAGTCGATACCAGATATACCCCCCGTGGACGAGAATACAATCGATGCCAAGGAGACACGTTACGGTGGGGAATTGCTCCTCGAGCTGCAGCCTCTTTACGCGTCTTATTTCAGCTTCATCACCGACACCTCTACATCCGAGATGTTAAAGGCTAAGGTTGCGCTTCTGGGTGCTCAGTGGCTGGTAAAAGAGGACTGTTCGGAGTTGCTGTTTTCGCTGGACCTGAGGAGAAACTTGTGTACAAGAATAGCCATTATGTTGGCCTTGGCTTTAACGTAAGAGGTGATGAATCACCGTTGTTGAAGGAAGGAACGGACAACGTTCACTGTCAACCTTGGACCATTGTTGGACCTTGTGTTTTTTCCCATTGGACAAGCAACTGAGTGGTACCAGTGTCCAAACGTTGTCAAAGTCAAAATTAGATATTAACTAGTGTATCATCATCATCATCATCATCATCATCATCCTCATTTCATCTCATCGTTATAACCTCACTAGACAATGACAATGAATCGCATCAAGGGAGGTGTGGATGAGACACATTGTGCTGACGCAAAACAAAAGGACTCCGTAGTGGCAGCTTGGACAGCACAGATATTCTCACAGAGGTTTCTCAACACACAAAGTCTGGAGAAAGCTTTGCAAGTCATGCATAGTAAACCCGTGGGTTATTACTTTTTCATGATGGCACCTGACAACCCAGACGATGACAAGTTTGCAATGTTGCTGCGAATCCAAAACGGTACGGTTTTGTACACCATTAGACCGAACGAAGACTACAGCACATACATCGTGGCTCCATTAGATGGGAGTGAAAGATGTTACAAAAGTGTACTCGAGTTTGTAGAGCAATGGGACGATAGCCTCTGTGACTACGAGATGATCCGAACAGCTGAGATGTGCAAAATGTCTCCTGGAGGACAGATGCACAATCGACTAGATGTATCAACCAAGGGTTTGCAAAGACAGAGTCACCGGAACATGACTGGTGTTCACACATTGCTACGAGGAGACGATGATGTGGTGAAGCCTGAGCAGCCCTACAGCCACCAGCCGATCTGTCAGAAGGCAGATAGCCTTCAAGTGGACAAAGAGGATTATCCCTACCAAGACCTTAAGGATGCTTATGATGATGGTGAAGATGATGCAGCTGATGGGGAGGAGGAGAAAAAGGAGGAGGAGGAGGAGAAGGAGAAGGAAGAAACCTTCGGAGACCACCAGGATGACAATTGTGGTGCCTCCAAAGCTGTGAAAATCCCACCTGGGGTTGACTTTGCAGCGATTGGTAGAATTAGACGATGAATATTGCAATTACTGTTTTTGCTAAGGGTGTGTGTTTGTGTATGTGTGAAATCATCAATAAAAAAAAAACACTGATCACTTTACTTGGTGTACATATTCATTGCGGTTTCCCTATGCCTTCGTCCAATGATATTTTTTTTTCTTGACCCGAATACATTTTTTTTTACAGCAAAACTCATTCACCTCCGTTTACATGTAACACCCCAGCATTGATGGGACACTACGCGTAACTGCACAGGGTTGTTTGTGAGAATAAAGGAATCAACCAACTGTCTTGTCACATCAGGCTTCTTTATTGTACTTCTTTAACACTGCACACACATATATACATACACCACAGAATCGTACACAGCATCCCCTGTCACAGCTAAGTGAATTTATCCCATCCTCCTCATCCTGTAGTAGTAGTAGTAGTAGTAGTTGTAGTAGTAGTACCACCAACCCGTTGACTGTATTCTACCATTTCCCCATGAGGTGGGACACTACGCATAACTGCATAGGTTTCCCTATGTCTTCGTCCAATGATAAATTTGATTTTTTTCTTGAGCCGAATAATTTTTTTTTTTTTTTTTTGCGGCAAAACTCATCCACCTCCGTTTACACGTAACACCCCAGCATTGATGGGACACTACGCGTAACACCCCAGCATTGGTGGCACACTAGGCGTAACACCCCAGCATTGATGGGACACTACGCGTAACACCCCAGCATTGGTGGGACACTACGCGTAACTGCATAGGTTTCCCTAAGTCTTCGTCCAATGATAAATTTTATTTTTTTCTTGAGCCGAATAATTTTTTTTTTTTTTTTCACGGCAAAACTCATCCACCTCCGTTTACGCGTAACACCCCAGCATTGGTGGCACACTAGGCGTAACACCCCAGCATTGATGGGACACTACGCGTAACACCCCAGCATTGGTGGGACACTACGCGTAACTGCATAGGTTTCCCTATGTCTTCGTCCAATGATAAATTTTATTTTTTTCTTGAGCTGAATAATTTTATTTTTTTTAACGGCAAAACTCATCCACCTCCGTTTACGCGAAACACCCCAGCATTGGTGGCACACTAGGCGTAACACCCCAGCATTGATGGGACACTACGCGTAACACCCCAGCATTGGTGGGACACTACGCGTAACTGCATAGGTTTCCCTAAGTCTTCGTCCAATGATAAATTTTATTTTTTTCTTGAGCCGAATAATTTTTTTTTTTTCACGGCAAAACTCATCCACCTCCGTTTACGCGTAACACCCCAGCATTGGTGGCACACTAGGCGTAACACCCCAGCATTGATGGGACACTACGCGTAACACCCCAGCATTGGTGGGACACTACGCGTAACTGCATAGGTTTCCCTATGTCTTCGTCCAATGATAAATTTTATTTTTTTCTTGAGCTGAGTAATTTTATTTTTTTTAACGGCAAAACTCATCCACCTCCGTTTACGCGAAACACCCCAGCATTGGTGGCACACTAGGCGTAACACCCCAGCATTGATGGGACACTACGCGTAACACCCCAGCATTGGTGGGACACTACGCGTAACTGCATAGGTTTCCCTAAGTCTTCGTCCAATGATAAATTTTATTTTTTTCTTGAGCCGAATAATTTTTTTTTTTTCACAGCAAAACTCATCCACCTCCGTTTACGCGTAACACCCCAGCATTGATGGGACACTACGCGTAACACCCCAGCATTGGTGGCACACTAGGCGTAACACCCCAGCATTGATGGGACACTACGCGTAACACCCCAGCATTGGTGGGAAACTACGCGTAACTGCATAGGTTTCCCTATGTCTTCGTCCAATGATAAATTAATTTTTTTCTTGAGCCGAATAATTTTTTATTTTTTTTTTTAACGGCAAAACTCATCCACCTCCGTTTACGCGAAACACCCCAGCATTGGTGGCACACTAGGCGTAACACCCCAGCATTGATGGGACACTACGCGTAACACCCCAGCATTGGTGGGACACTACGCGTAACTGCATAGGTTTCCCTAAGTCTTCGTCCAATGATAAATTTTATTTTTTTCTTGAGCCGAATAATTTTTTTTTTTTTCACGGCAAAACTCATCCACCTCCGTTTACGCGTAACACCCCAGCATTGGTGGCACACTAGGCGTAACACCCCAGCATTGATGGGACACTACGCGTAACACCCCAGCATTGGTGGGACACTACGCGTAACTGCATAGGTTTCCCTATGTCTTCGTCCAATGATAAATTTTATTTTTTTCTTGAGCTGAATAATTTTATTTTTTTTAACGGCAAAACTCATCCACCTCCGTTTACGCGAAACACCCCAGCATTGGTGGCACACTAGGCGTAACACCCCAGCATTGATGGGACACTACGCGTAACACCCCAGCATTGGTGGGACACTACGCGTAACTGCATAGGTTTCCCTAAGTCTTCGTCCAATGATAAATTTTATTTTTTTCTTGAGCCGAATAATTTTTTTTTTTTTTCACGGCAAAACTCATCCACCTCCGTTTACGCGTAACACCCCAGCATTGATGGGACACTACGCGTAACACCCCAGCATTGGTGGGACACTACGCGTAACTGCATAGGTTTCCCTAAGTCTTCGTCCAATGATAAATTTTATTTTTTTCTTGAGCCGAATAATTTTTTTTTTTTTTCACGGCAAAACTCATCCACCTCCGTTTACGCGTAACACCCCAGCATTGGTGGCACACTAGGCGTAACACCCCAGCATTGATGGGACACTACGCATAACACCCCAGCATTGGTGGGACACTACGCGTAACTGCATAGGTTTCCCTATGTCTTCGTCCAATGATAAATTTTATTTTCTTCTTGAGCCGAATAATTTAATTTTTTTTTAACGGCAAAACTCATCCACCTCCGTTTACGCGAAACACCCCATCATTGGTGGCACACTACGCGTAACACCCCAGCATTGGTGGGACACTACGCGTAACTGCATAGGTTTCCCTATGTCTTCGTCCAATGATAAATTTATTTTTTTCTTGAGCCGAATAATTTTATTTTTTTTTAACGGCAAAACTCATCCACCTCCGTTTACGCGAAACACCCCAGCATTGGTGGCACACTAGGCGTAACACCCCAGCATTGATGGGACACTACGCGTAACACCCCAGCATTGGTGGCACACTACGCGTAACTGCATAGGTATCCCTATGTCATCGTCCAATGGTATTTTGTTTTTTTTTACAGCAAAACTCATCCACCTCCGTTTACGCGTAACACCCCAGCATTGGTGGGACCCCACACAAGCAGACAGGACATGAATGAGATGAGCCCAAGACTTGTGTGTCTGTATTTTCATCCTTATTATTATTATTATTATTATTATTATTATTATTATTGTCTTTGATATGTGAGCATGTAGAGGCTGAATAATGAAAGCATGTGAACAAAGAAATAAATAAAAACACAAATCAATCTTTTTTATTTTGTCTTGTGTCTTGCTTGTACTACCATTTTGTTTGTGAGAATAAAGGAATCAACCAAGTGTCATGTCACATCAGGCTTCTTTATTGTACTTCTTTAACACTGCACACACATATATACATACACCACATAATCGTACACAGCATCCCCTGTCACAGCTAAGTGAATGTATCCCATCCTCCTCATCCTGTAGTAGTAGTAGTAGTAGTAGTAGTAGTAGTAGTAGTACCACCAACCCGTTGACTGTATTCTACCATTTCCCCATGAGCAGCTCATCCGTCATCGCCACCGTCATTGTCATTGTCATTGTCATTTTCTTCTTCTTCTTCTTCTTCTTCTTCTTCTTCTTCTTCTTCCTCCTCCTGATTTTGTCTTCGTCTTTTAGCACGAGTCCAGTTGAGTATCGGTGTGGTTACACATGAATCAGAGTCCTGGTGGTGGTGGTGCTGGTGGTGGCGTTGGTGGTGAACGTCACTGGGACTGTGAAATCTGAACATGTCTTTCTCAGAGTAGCCAACATCCGACATATACTTTTCCAAGGTGACTGTGACTATGTCAGGTAGGGAGCTGCTGAGGTCACTGTTAGATAACACCTTTTTTATAAACTCTGGCTGGTTGACATGCATGTGTATATGTGTTGAAAGTGTAGACCACTGGTTGTGTCTAGTTTGAGTCTTATCAAAGCACATGAGCACCAAAGTCCTGTTGTTGTACAGGTCGCCCAGTACACGATGTGTCAGGTATGGGAAAAAACACAACACCAGCATAACCACCATGGTGTAGAAGTCAGCTCTTTTGGAGTGTTTGACATTGTACTTGCACGTCATTTTCTTCACGAAGCGATTCAGCTTCTTGTTCTGTGAGTCGAACAATGTCAACATGGCCACGACACTCTTCAACACCGCATCATTTACAACAGAAGACATCTCTCTCGAGCAACCCAGCTGGGGCTTGGTTTTAAACTCTATCACCTCAGCTAGCTCGAATATCTTCGCCGTCCAAGACAGGAAAGGGGTACCTGATGACATGTTCACCCCCTGATTGCTGTCAATTGTCCCATATTGAGAATAAAAGTCTTCAGTAAGCGCTGTTGAGAACAGGGCAATCGTGACAGGCAGGCAGGCTTTCATAATGAGATACTTCCCATACTTCTCCTCTGAGTGGCTGAAACTTGTGCTTGGTTCGCGTTCCATTGCACCATAGCCCGTTTCGATAGAATCCCCTCTACCGGGTATGTAGTACGGATCTCTGAACTCCAACTGAGGTTTGCGAAAGAGAAGCAATTCCGTTACGACACATGAAGAATCTGAAGATGATGATGATGATGATGATGATGCTAATGATCCTGTCTGACATCGACTGCTGCGAGTAACCATGGCTTTAATCAAAGCGCAACTGGAACTTGAGCATACGTGCTTGCTGCAGTGTGTTTGACACACATACCCCTGAATGTAGTCACTGAACGGACATTGGTTCTCAACACAGTAGCTGACCCATTGGCAATCCTCTATTAACTCTATGTGGGAATGATTCATTACGGGTCTACTCACAGACTCAGCCATTTTCTTTCTATCTTTCTTTCTTTCTTTCCCAACTCCCCACCGGCTCCTGATATCTCTGACTGTCTCTTGTTATGAAACGTGCAATGACCTGTGTGATAGCCAATGCCAACTCCCTGAACATCTATCTATCTGTCTCTCTCTCTCTCTCTCTCTCTCTCTGGTTTTGTTAATTGTGGTTTTCTTTTCTCTAGGCTAGCAGAGGACAGAGCGCTGATCTCATCCTGGTGGACGAAGTAGGCTTCGTCAATTCTAAGATGCTACTGGCCGTGCTACCAAACATCGCATTCAGAGGGCGTAAGCAAGTGCACATTACTAGTCACGTCAACAACACTCCGTGGCTGAACAAAGTTGCGGACATCCGCGGCGACAACGGGGAGCCCGCTTACCACGTAGTGTCGCAGAGTTTCAAGTGTAGGTATCACGAGAGAGACCCAGGACTGACGTGCTACTGTCTCGGAATCTACTGTCCTCAACATATATCCGTAGACAGTCATTTGAAGGAGCTGATGAACATGGTCACTCCAAAGGGATTCGAGAGCGAAGTCACGGGCAGCAGCAGTACTTCTTCTACCGACACCAAAACCGACAACACCACTCCATTCGAGCCCTCGGTCATAAACAAGTTCCTCTCGAATAACAGCGTGACCTTGGAACATATGAGTCGAGTGGCCGTGGTCAGAGCGTACCTCTGTCTCGATCCAACGTTCGGTGGAGGCTCTAGATCCTGTGCCGGAGTATGCTGTGCTGTGGAATTGGCAGGTGGCAATATAGTGGTGAGTTGTCACACATTCTCCTCAACCGAATCCAAACCTGACACCAGAAGATCGCTAAACATATATCCATAATCCATAAAGGGTCTTTGGGTGAGTTTTTCATCATCATCATCATCATGACACGGTCCGTCAGGGGGTGGCAACTTCAAGTCCAATAGGTTGCAAATGTAAGTGCCTACACGCGCCTCGTTCTGGATCGTCAACGTGGTCTCCGTGTCGGGTACAAAACACGAGATTAGCTCAACGGCCTGGTCCCAAGTACCGCATGTGCACTTCTTAGAGTCTGAGAGTTTCACCATCCACCCTGTCATCGCTAGAGAGATGATGATCTGAAGAGATTGTCTGTTTCGTTTGCTGCCCTTGATGACCGTCAAATACTTGAGGGCTCCGCTGCGAACGGTGTCAGCCGAGGCAAATGTGGCGAGTACCATAGCGTCGTACCCCTTCCAGTTGCACTTCGATATACACTCATGCACAAAGTGCTCCGGAACGCTGTTGCCTATGGCAAGCGTTATAGCCCTCGATAAGTCACAAGGAACAATGAGTGAATAATCGCATGCGTTTTCACCAAGTCGTCTTTTGTTGTAGATGGAGACCAAGCCGTCGATCATGAGTATCCTAGCTGGTGAGAAGGATACTATCTGACTGTATAGGAGCCTAAGTTGGCCATCGTCCATGCTAGAGTAGAAAATAACGTTGCGCCGGAATGAAGTGAAGACTATCATGAACTCGTATTGTGCTATTAGGTACTCCCATGGACACCTCATCAATGTTTCAACTTGCTCTCGAGCTGCTTGACAAGTGCTACAGAACATAGTAGTAGTAGTAGTAGTAGTAGTAGCAGCAGCAGCAACAGCTAATGTCTATATCTTTCAAATGTACTATTGTGGTTGTTTTCTCTTTCTCTTCTTTTCTTTTCTGGACTTTAATTGTTCCACCCACTCCCCTGACACCTCTTCCTCTGTTTCGTCACAGGTTATGGCTCTGGAGGAACTGGAGATACGAGATTTGGATCAAGTGACTAGAGTGTACGCTGCTCTGCTAAGCGCTCACATCAGACTACTGAAACTTCTGATGCCCAGAGTGATGTGGAAAGAAGTGCCTGTTGTGATGGTATTCGAACAAAATACATACGTCAACGCACTGGTCGATGTTAAGAATCTAATTGAGCACTCGCTAGTACGCTCTGGATTCAAGGTCCTCTTCTACAGCAAATGGTCGCACGCCAACAACAAATACATGCTAGGGAAACATGTCAGTGTTAAGACCAAACTCGATATGGTACTCAGTACAGTATCAGCAATCAATAGAGAAACGCTTTTTTACTGTGACACCGTCATGTCCCTGGGATGGGCAGTGTTATCGCAGGTCACCAAGAAAACGCAGATCATCGAGTCAACCATCGGGACCTCCAGGGGTACGGGTTCCAGTAACAGGATGGGCTCTAATATGGACGTGTTCATGTACAGGCGCTCCCGAAAGGGAGTCAATGTGGCCACTGATATCACGGCGAGTGTTTTGGAGACACGAGACATTATAGATCTATCTGGAGATAGGCTGACTGACAGGGCTCACGCAGAGCAAGGGAAATTGCTATTGGGTAAATTGAGAGAGGAAATGTTGATGGTCACTATCACTGAGTCAGCAAAAGGTAGTACAGTGACAACAGGGGGTAAAAAGTCCGTAGGTGGAGAGTACACAAGGGATGACATGCTCTCAGCGTTCTTGCTGCTATGTCATACCAGAGACGAGATACACAGAGGTGAACGATCTATCAGGATTAGTGGTGAGGTATATTACAAGTAGACCTGCTGTTGTGAGTGTAATGTTAAGTTGTTGGTGTACCTTGACCCAAATAAAAAAATAAATAAATCACAAGACACACGAGTGGACATTCTCTCTCTGTTCTTTATTGACAATGAGGAAAAAGTGTGGGTCTACTCTTCAAATACATGTCCTTTGTTGACATGTGTGCTGCGTGCCCCCGGTTTATTGTACCGAAAGTCTCCTTGATGGTGTTTGCCTAGTAGTTGTTGGTGTACCCTGACCCAAATAAAAATAATAATAAATAAATCACAAGACACACGAGTGGACATTCTCTCTCTGTTCTTTATTGAAAATGAGGAAAAAGTGTGGGTTCACATATACAATATGTCCACCATGGTGGATTCTACTGGTGAGATAACAACTGACAATTCAACTGTCTTCAAATACAACTCCTTTGACTCCACATTGATAGTACTCGATACATGTCCCCGGTTTATAGCAAAAAGCCTTGGTCGTGGGACTCGAAGAAGTCTAGACCATTGCTGCGTCGATATGCAACATCAGCCTCAAGGTGACACTTGAGAGCAGGATCACATAGCTCTGACTCTGCTGAAGATACATCATCATCATCATCATCATCATCATCTTCAGTTTCATCAAAGAGTCCCTTGTCCCTGACACATGTTCTATAAAGTGTCAGCAGGCACAGCTGGAGTGAGATACGTAAAATCTGGACTTTTGGAGCGTGGATTGCTGCACTTCTGCGAAACACTGGTTTCATCCAGTGTATCGTCAGGCATCGAGATACCTTGTTGGTGTAGCAGGAGCGAGCCGACAGACCGTCGTAGGGTCTCTTTGGGGGTAATGTCCAGCAAAGAAGCACGTCGCTGGTGTCGCACATGTTGACGGGTAGACCTTTGAGGGATCCTTTTCACCAGTTCTTCATGGTCACATATGAATTGATCAGTGACACCCATCGCTTGTAACGCGTTCACCGGCAGACCGGTAAACACAGGAAAGGTCATTCCCAGGAACTTGGACTTTTCTTCCATATGTTGGTACTTTTCGAGGAACGCCTGCAAACGTGCCTCCATGGTTTTCTGATCACAGAATTTAGTTTCAGAAGTGGCGGGGGGTGGGGGGCAAGTTGGTACGAGATGAATCTTTGTCAGGAACTCCAGTTCACCTTGTCATATAATGGTTAGTAAGAATAAAGTCGAATGTGGAATTGAGTGCTCTCGGACCAGCTGTTTCAATTGTTGTGTTAGTCTCAACATCCTTATCTATAGATAGATAGATAGATAGATAGATAGATCTTCTTTTTGACAGGGTGTTTTGTACCATGGTGGTTGTGATACAAGTGACTGATGGTTGATCATTTCTTCAACCTGGCCAGCTCCTTTGCATATGCTACCATATCTGGATTGGAGCTAAAGTCCTCCGCGTGACATCTCTCGTCTTTGTCTTCGTCTAATGTCATGACACTTATGACATCCACAGTTTCAGCGTACTTGATGAGAATCCTCTTGACTAGCTCTTGGTGCTTTGCCTCAAAGTGTGACCCTAAACACTGAACTGTCCGGGATGGCATAACCAGAAAGTCCGCAAAGGAGACGTCCAGTGTTTCAGCGTACTTGATGAGAATCCTCTTGACTAGCTCTTGGTGCTTTGCCTCAAAGTGTGGCCCAAAACACCGAACTGTCCGGGATGGCATAACCAGAAAGTCCGCAAAGGAAATGTCCAGTGTGTTAGGGGTGTGCCCTAGCCAAGCTTGAACCAACGCTCTAACATTGTGATCCTTGATGGTCCCAGTGCATCTTCCTGGGTAGGACTGTGGATGACCTCTGTTGGCCATTATTCGTGACAATGTTACAACCTTATCGAGTTACAGGGGTATCAGAGAAAAATTAATATGTATGTGTCACTGACTTATGACTTACAACGCCACAACATCTGAAACGATCAGTACAACAGCTGTGGTTGGCCACGATGGACTGACTGGGTTTTGTGCTGGGGTTTGGCCGTGATAGCTGTGGCTGGACACACATTGTGGTTACTATATATATATATATATATATATATATATATATATATATATATATATATATATATATATATATATATATATATATGATGCGCCATTTACCTAAGCTCAGTTACACATTGAGTTTGTCGAATTCGGTGTCTAGTCCTAACCACAGACTGTCTCCTCCATCTCACAGTGGACTCTTCAGCAAAATCATCGCAGTCATGTCACGTGAAGACCTTGATGACTGGTGGAGCGATATCGGTAGGTCTTACTGTTTCAGATCAAACGTTCTTGTTTCTGTCTTTCTATATGTACATGCTGAATTATTTTCCTCTTTCGATCAGAGAATGTTCCTGCACCTTACAGATTACCGTTTCAGCGTCGCGTGACTGGTACATCGCAGCTCGAGCAGGAAGTCCCATCAGCGAGCCCACCCTCGTCGGAGACACTGTCTCCTCCACCTAACTCACCTTCGCCGGAGCCACCGTCTCCGCCACCTAACTCACCTTACCCTAAGCCATCGTCTCCAGCACCTAACTCACTTTCGTCCAAGCCACCGTCTCCGGCACCTAAGTCACCTTACTCTCAGCCATCGTCTCCAGCACCTACATCACCTTACTCTGAGCCATTGTCTCCCGCTGCATCGCAAGACCAGGGTGTCGTCCCCGACCCTTTGGTGGATAAAGCGAGTGACTATGGTGCATTCATAGACAATGTCAAAACCATCGTCCTCCATATGTTTAAGGAAGCAGTTCACAAGGCTTGGGCGGCTCAGTGCTATGCATGTGAGATCAACTGTCCCACTCAGAGACGGCACGATTGTGTGTATCCTGCCCCTGAATTCTACTACTATTCATACTTAGAACGCAATCATACACAATTCTACGCAGATCTTTGTATTGCTACCGTCCAGCGCTTCCTGAGCAATAAGGGTACCAGCGCGGATGAAGCTAGAGTCCGCGGAGCCACTGAGGCCATTCTGCATGATATGAAGACAGTAGAGGGGTTCATCGAGAATCTCATGGCGATGTATGACACTAAGATAGAGGGCGACCAAAACCACCTTTAGAGCGCAGACAAATTATGTGTGATCAATAATGTGTTGCTTCTCACCAATATTTCCTTGTATGTGTGCACAAGACATGAAATAAAGGTTTCTTTGGCAATGAATATGTACACCAAGAAAAGTGATCAGTGTCTTTTATTGATGACTACACACACATAAAAAAAAAACATCATTGGACGAAGACATAGGGAAACCTATGCAGTTACGCGTAGTGTCCCACCAATGCTGGGGTGTTACGCGTAGTGTCCCATCAATGCTGGGGTGTTACGCCTAGTGTGCCACCAATGCTGGGGTGTTTCGCGTAACCGGAGGTGGATGAGTTTTGCTGTTAAAAAAAAATAAAATTATTCGGCTCAAGAAAAAAATAAAATTTATCATTGGACGAAGACATAGGGAAACCTATGCAGTTACGCGTAGTGTCCCACCAATGCTGGGGTGTTACGCGTCGTGTCCCATCAATGCTGGGGTGTTACGCCTAGTGTGCCACCAATGCTGGGGTGTTTTGCGTAAACGGAGGTGGATGAGTTTTGCCGTTAAAAAAAAAATAAAATTATTCGGCTCAAGAAAAAAATAAATTTATCATTGGACGAAGACATAGGGAAACTTATGCAGTTACGCGTAGTGTCCCACCAATGCTGGGGTGTTACGCGTAGTGTCCCATCAATGCTGGGGTGTTACGCGTAGTTTCCCATCAATTCTGGGGTGTTACGCCTAGTGTGCCACCAATGCTGGGGTGTTACGCGTAACCGGAGGTGGATGAGTTTTGCCGTTAAAAAAAAATACAAATTATTCGGCTCAAGAAAAAAAATAAAATTTATCATTGGACGAAGACATAGGGAAACCTATGCAGTTACGCGTAGTGTCCCACCAATGCTGGGGTGTTTCGCGTAAACGGAGGTGGATGAGTTTTGCCGTTAAAAAAAAAATAAAATTATTCAGCTCAAGAAAAAAAAATATATATCATTGGACGAAGACATAGGGAAACCTATGCAGTTACGCGTACTTTCCCACCAATGCTGGGGTGTTACGCGTCGTGTCCCATCAATGCTGGGGTGTTACGCGTAGTGTCCCATCAATGCTGGGGTGTTACGCGTAGTGTCCCATCAATGCTGGGGTGTTTCGCCTAGTGTGCCACCAATGCTGGGGTGTTTCGCGTAAACGGAGGTGGATGAGTTTTGCCGTTAAAAAAAAAATAAAATTATTCGGCTCAAGAAAAAAATAAAATTTATCATTGGACGAAGACATAGGAAAACCTATGCAGTTACGCGTAGTGTCCCACCAATGCTGGGGTGCTACGCCTAGTGTGCCACCAATGCTGGGGTGTTTCGCGTAAACGGAGGTGGATGAGTTTTGCCATTAAAAAAAATAATAAAATTATTCGGCTCAAGAAAAAAATAAATTTATCATTGGACGAAGACATAGGGAAACCTATGCAGTTACGCGTAGTTTCCCACCAATGCTGGGGTGTTACGCGTAGTGTGCCACCAATGCTGGGGTGTTACGCGTAGTGTCCCATCAATGCTGGGGTGTTACGCGTAGTGTCCCATCAATGCTGGGGTGTTACGCCTAGTGTGCCACCAATGCTGGGGTGTTTCGCGTAAACGGAGGTGGATGAGTTTTGCCGTTAAAAAAAAAATAAAATTATTCGGCTCAAGAAAAAAATAAATTTATCATTGGACGAAGACATAGGGAAACCTATGCAGTTACGCGTAGTGTCCCACCAATGCTGGGGTGTTACGCGTCGTGTCCCATCAATGCTGGGGTGT